>NW_023998459.1:1205538-1280120 GCF_014805625.2 Glossina fuscipes | reverse complement strand
GATTTTTCTCAAATATTAGAAAATGAAGGCAGTTGACATTCGCTGTGGAACATTTATTTTTATTTTTGATAAAAAGTACTCAAAGTCAAATATGCCACTGACAAGCTTAAAGGTATGCTTAACATTATTCATCTGCTTTCTAAAGTCTGTACCCTTGTGAATGCTGAACGCTTTCTATATGGTGGAACGCGGATGACTGAAGCAGAACATTAGAAAGTGTTTACGGTAACTTTGTATTATTTCTGGTAAACGTTCTCCTGGTAGCGTTTGAAAATTTTGTACTAGAATATTATTTACTACAGTATAGTGTAATTTGTACTGAAATTTATTATCCTACATTATAGTGTATTTCTTACTAGAATATACTATACTATATACTATATATACTATAGTATAGTATATTCTATACTATACTATAGTATAGTGTATTTTGTACTAGAATATATTATACTATACTAGAGTATAGTATAGTACATTGTACTATACTGGAGCATAGTATAGTGTATATAATGTGCTATATTATATTATACTATACTAGTACTATACTATACTATACTCACACCCATTTTTCGCTTTTTTTTTGCTCATACGGCAGGTACTTTTGCATAGATTTACGTGATTTAGGTGAATATAGGTGGCACGAGAGTGTGAGTGAGTGAGTGGGATTATAAAAGGAAAGGAGGGTTAGCACACGAAAGCTTTCGTAAATTTCTTTCTTATTAACCTATTATGCTATTGCACATTAATTTATCGGACGTATAAAAAGAGAAGGAAGAAAATAGAAGAAATTAAAATTGTAATCTTCATGTTTTGTTCTGAGTGCATTAAAAAAAGTCGAATTAAATACTTTTTTTAAACTACCCTTTTTTCATTATCATTAACGGAAGAGTTCAAATATCTTTATATATACAATGCATTAATTTTGTCGAAACGTTCAGAAATCCTATGACGTATAAATAATAACAACATAAAAACATTTGCAGTTCAAAACTTTACGATTTCCATGTCTTAACTCGCTGCGGCTTCACTTGAAGACCGTTAGTAAATTTCTTGCTAATTTTTTCAATCTATCTTTCTTCTTAATTTGCTATATTATATTCATATTATAACTTCTGAATCGTATCTATGCTTGAATTTTTCACATTATTTTTAATGGTTTGTATGTTTAAATAAAAAGATAATCAAATAAAAATAAAGTACATGACGGTTTAATAAAGTAATAGTTAAGCGAACAATATCTGAATACAAAATAAAATCGTGCGATGATTTTTAAAGCAGCTTGCTGGTTATAGACATTTCATACGTGTGATTTGAGAATTTACGCACGTGTAGCATATAGAGCGGAATGCGAGAGGAAGACAAAAGAAAAAGACATTGTAGTATATACCGAAGTGAAGATAGCCAGATATTTTGAGTTATATCTTTACTAAAAATGAATATTTTATAATTAATTCAGTGTATATATATAGAGGATTTTAGCGGTGATGAATCCTGGTCATAGTAACAAAGTTAGGCTTTTCTAAAAGCTTTCGGCGTCTTTCAAAACATATAAAGAAACTGAAATTGTGTTAATTCTCTACATTTTTTTGTAACTTACTTTGTATATTGTAATTTTTCTTTTCTTTTTCTTTTTTTTACGTCTGCCTGATGGCAACAAGTAACAACAAATTTTGTTTTTTGCTTACGTTTGGATTTAATGTATTTTGTTTAGTTTTTTTTTTTATAATCATATTGTTATTTCTGCAATATCGGCAAACTATTAATTATCTTAATAAAGGTGCGAGCCAAGTGTTTTACCGAAAACACATAAGTGGATTGTCCACGGCGGGCTAACTTCACGCCAGTTTTATGTATAATTTAAACGATCACCAAAGCTTAAAGGTACTTAAACGACTTGAAAAGAAGTTTTTCGTTTAAATTGCTGCTAATTGTTCATCCATATTTCTACCTGGAGATATTTAGTTGAAATATGCTACACTGACTAATTTTCGTCCAAGAACGAACGCCATTGAGAAGGGTTCAGACAACTTTTTCAACGGCTTTCCATATAATGACCCAAATGTCGTTATATGAATACTTGTAGATTGCTGTAGGGTTTTTAACATGTTTTTATAAAGCATTGTGAAATCAATCTGGCCAAACGATTGGTTGGCCTTCTACCGCCAATAACTGATGCGACTGACGTGTCATTGGGGTGAAACGTCCAAAATCGAGATAGGAAAAAGTAATCTTTCACCGCGATAATATCGGGCGATACATATCTTTAATGACACGACAAATATTTACAATTCGCTTAGAAGTTTTGATGCCTTCTCTGCATAGCCCGAATTTCGCCACTATTGACTGTTATTTACTTCACTCTCTGGAGATTGATTTTAACGGTCTTAAACATATTACGATTACAAAAATATAAGCAAGCAATTAGTTAAGCAGTAACACGATTCCAAAGTGATAATCATAAAAATGTAAATCCAAACATTTTTGTACCCAGTCATAAGAAATTTATTGGATTGGTAAAGATTATGAAGCGCAGATGTAGGCATCTCGATTACATCGGACGAAATATTTGTATCCTACATTAGTGCGCAAAGCAACGATTTGCAGATGAACTGATATTATTTATGACTATTGCCTCCGGCTGTGTCTAAAATAAAAATATTTGTGTAAAACTTTTGCCTTTTACTTTCGTGAATCTCAGCAGGCAGAGGGCTCGCTCTTCTCACCCTCTATTTATCTCTCTCTGCCTCACTCGCTCCATCTCTCAAAACAATCAGACACGTAAATCGACAGGTACAAACAGCAAAAATGTAAAAATTACTTGTTACCCCTATTGTTGCCCTGTAAGGCTGAAATCGAAATGTAATAAGACATTTCCATTTTTGTCGCGCCTTATCCAAATTAATGTTTTTTTTCTTTTTTTTATTAAATGTCATGGATGCATTTTCAGTAATTAATTTTTTTTTAAATTCATCTAAAAGCGTGCATTTTTACAATTTTAATTAATTGAAAAGTTCAGGAGAGATCTCTTTGAAGACGATGAGAAAGTTTAGGAGTTGATGTCAAAAAGAAAGTATTCGATTTACAGCTAAAAACTTTGTTGATTTGTAAATTAGAAGAAAAGATTAATAAACTGCAAAAATTCCGAAAAATACCGAACGGCTCTGTATGTTAAGTAAAAAAATGACTGTTTCTTACAGTTAAAGAAAACAAGGCGTGGCTTAAGCACATATCACCTTGAATATTCCATGAGTTACATATATTCGTGAGATATATAAAGCCGTAAACCCCAGAGTAAATAATATCTGCCTCTTTGCCGCACTGCTATGTGTTAGTGAAAATCTAAACTTTGTCTGCAAGAAGAGAAAATGGCTTTAAGTTCAAAAGATTGCGATGAAAATTTCGTTTAGAGGGCTGCCGATATAAAACAAATACTAGTTTTGAATAAGCGCGTATGATGTAAATAGAACGGTTTAATCCCGGTACATTGTATGAAAGAATGAGAGAAAATGTAAATAAAAAAAGTAATAAAATAACAAATATCTGATTTGGCTCGTGGGAATTGTATAAACTATTAATAGCTTGGATATACCAGCTGCTACTTAGGCTGTTCATTGTTAATATCCTAAAAAAAGGCTTTAGAAATATTATAAAAAGGTAAACTAGTTATTTATATTAAAATAGCAAGATCAATTAACCACAGTCGAGCGTCTTGTTCAAATCTCGATTGTCATCTTGAAGCTAATTAAACAATATTCTCAGATCTCGTTATTTATATATATATTTTAACGTCGGTTCAAGTACTAGGTGAATTGATCAATATATTTATCAAAACTTAATCCGAATGTATGTATGAATGTTGTTATGCAACCCTTCGGATTCGTTTTTAAAGGAATGTGCTATACTTTATTATTATTTATGACTTTCGGGTATTTTATGTCAATTATTATGTTTTCTTAGCTATATGCTCACATATGCATATTATTTGTTACAACTACCATTGAAGAATGGGGGATGTACTCATTATGTTATAATGTTTGCAACACCCACAAGGAAGTTTCAGACACTCTACGAACTGTAGATATTCTTGATCAGGATGAAATTCGGATTTAATTAGGCGATGTCTCTCCGTGTGTATGATGTGTAGTGTTGACACTCTCCCAGTCGCAAAAATGAGGATATCGATTTCAATTTTCACTGCAAGTTTTTGCACGCACAAGCACATTTGAGAGCACAAGCCCGCGATAAAGCGTAAACTGAAAGCAGGTCCCTTTTTTTAAACAAAAATATATGGGTTTTTACTCATTACTCACTAAAAGATGGAACGTGGTAATTTCCCACATTTACTATACAAAAAAGGCTACTATTTATGCGGAAAAATGGGAAAATTTGGATTACATTTTCTTTTTTTCACTTTTTTGAGGTTTCATGCTGCTTAGGTAAACTAGACAGAATGTTTCAAACTATTTCGTATATTCCTCATATTATCTGTCTAAAAATGCGTTAATTCTAAAACAAATATGCTGGACAGCTGACCTGGTGCATTCATTTTTTCTCAATAATATCAGCGATATGGGTATCATATAAAAGAACTTGGAGAATAAAAGGCGAACAGGTAAGTGTGTTAATACTTAATTAGTTGTGGTGAAAGATAAATTTTATCCAATTCACTTTTTGAAGGCAACCAATAGCAGCAGGGGTCGCCAAAGATTTTAAAGGCGGCGTGTATTTGAAATTCGGCCACAGAACGAATATAACTTACCTATCTGTTATAGTGTATTGTTCCAAATAGTATACCTTACGTCAAAATATAAGGGCACAGAGAATTTACGCTTCCTAAGCATGTTTCCGTTACTTTAGTGCCTTTGATTACAAAAAGCGGTAAGTGATAAGAACTAGGCAACGGTTTAATTGTATCAAATATGTGCATTTCCTAACGATATTTTACATTATGCACATTTGAATATAATCAAGAATCACAATAAGAAATGTGTATATTTTTTTTAATTACCGTAAACTCACTGCTTGATACATGGACTCGATAACCGACATCTACAAAGCCGAAGGAAAAAAGTACGGTTCTCGTCATCGAACAACTTTTAATGAGCAGTAAGTTGATAGTACTCTATACCCTATGATTGTTTTCTCGGCACCAATAGCAAGCACATAGTTGATAAAATTAATATATACATTAATATTTGAAAAAACAATGTTGGGAAATGTAATGAAAGAAAACAATTATTCTCAATGCTTTTATCTGTTCAAATAAATGAATATGGAGCTATGAAGGAAAAATTTTTAGGAATAACAAGAAGTGAAAATGTAGGATTGCCAGAAACTATTTAACATTCTGGAAATGTGAATTGAAGACTGTGTACAGACAGACAAGTTTAATTCAGAATTTATAACTGTCAGGTTAGCTAGTAAGCAAAAAGGATTAGGCAAGTTATATAAACAATGATGTATTTAAATAAATTTATTAAACTTTGTTGTAGGTGTTTGTTTATAACATTTTTTCCCAATTTATTTGTTTTTCTTAAATTTTATATCTCATTTGTGTATTTATTTATTTTTCTTAACTTTCTTTCCATTGTTTTGTTATACGTACACCGATAATATCACAAATATTTAGTTGTAATAGCAAGGAACGCAAAGCCTAACTCGATATAAACGCAATCGAATACCATCAACCCAAAAAGTGGTCGTACCGTGTAATAATGAGAACGAGATATAATGACAACCGCAAACCGAGCCCGAGAAATTGTATTCAAAGATTCAGTGAAAATTGCTGAACACAATAATTGCAGTAGCAGTATACCACAAAATTGTATGTTTTGAGAACACGACCATACGATTAAATCTTGTTAACACTGTATAGGAAAACGGTGACTGTTGATCAGTGCTACAGCATAATAAAATCGCTGAGTCAATGTCTGGACTGTTGGACTCAGCACTTTTATTATGGTATTAAATATCATTTTTGGATGAACTAGTTTTTAAGTTAGTATGTAACAGTGTTTTAGTTCTAATAAACTCATCAATTTAACGAGATATGTGTCATTAATTGACGCCTAACGAAAGGCAAAAAAGGAAAAGCTCAAAAGCTACTCTGAAAATCTACAGGTATCATTAGAACTATAATAGAAATTAATTTCTTAAAGAAACAAAAAATAAATTAACAGAATCAATAATTAAAAGTCAGTCTACGTCCACGGGTCTCTGGATGTAGTAATATCTTTGCCGGACTTTGAAAAAAAAAAAAAAAATTACATTTCGCGGAGACAGGCAGCCCACACTGCCTATACAGTCTTCGAAAATTATGACGGTGGTTCTAAACACTACCAGGCAGTGGCCATCATTAGAAATAAAACTAAGGGTCGTGCAGACGCGGTGAGGACTTCGTTCAACATAGTACTCAATTTTATAGCTATCATAGCTAGGTTAGATTTTACGTTGACAAACGTCCTTTTTGCTTAATTGTGCAAGAACTCACTATCTTGCGACATTGTGCACAATCGGTTATTCAATTTTATAAAAAGGTAGAGCGTAAGCTCTTACTATTAACAAGCGAAACCTTAATGACCCACGATCAAACCTAGGCATTTTCATATCCGGTCTTAAAAACCACTATGGGACGTACTTTTTTCTGTTCGTCCGTCCGACCTACCAAGCACCCTCGCTCTGACCCAGGAGGTAGAAGCTAACCATGAACGCTATACTTTTGGGACGATATTGGCTAACAGGAATGAAAATAAGTCGATAAAGAAAAATTGTCAACCTAATGACACAACACAAGGATTTCTATTACGTCAAGAGCTTTCAATCAAAGTGGCAGAATTGTACCGGAGATCATAGTAATGAATAAAAAATTCTTATTACGTCAAGAAGTTTTAACTAAATTGGCAGAATTCTGCACAGGTTCAAGGCGAACCTGTGGATGCAGATCCATCCTCTTCGCGGAAACCAATGTAGTGGTGGAAATTCGAACTAGTTTCAAAGGCAGAATTTTAAGAGGCAGACAATATCCGAAGCCCAAACTCCAAAAGATCAACAATACCTGTCAGGAAGCTTTATACGGATATGAGCAAGAAGATCGGTATTAGAGGATGAAGCTGTTCAACCTATCTATTATGTTAACATTTTAGAGGAAACTCTCTGTTACCGTTCAGAGGACGAAGAGTAGCAAGGAGAAGCATGAAATACCTAATTGATACAGGGGCTTCGAGGAATTATATAAAACTTTTACCAGAACTGAAGCATGGGGTCCATGTAAACACGCCTCCCGTAGTTCATTCTATCCATGGCCAGAATCCAGTAAAACGAAAATGTGTTGTAAGTTGATCGGTGAAAATACACCATTCGTAATTCTGAACTCTTTATCCATCTTCGATATAATTATCGGCTTGGAGATACTTAAAAAGTAGACGCTAAAATTGACTTAAAAAACGGGCAATTTTCTCATAACTCCGGATGAAAAAAAATCAATTTCTTCCAATGTGAAAACGTAGATTTCGTTAAAATCAATGAAAATGGTGTACCTTTTTCAGTGAGGATAGGATTTCAGAAAATGATAAAAAGTGAGATGAAAGTATATGCTGACCCTAATTAATTGTCTTGAAATACTAACATCGTCGCCACTATCTGCATGGATGACGAGGAACCTGTGTACTCAAAACTGTACCCATACCCAGTGGGCGTAACTGACTTTGTGAACGCCGAAATAAAAGAACCCTTGGCTAACGGTATTATTCGACATTCCAGATCGCGCATCAACAGCCCAGTCTGGGATATTGACAAAAAAGGTATCGACCAACTTGGCGATAAGAAGAAACGTCTGGTAATAGACTTTTGGAAGCTCAACCAAAAAATAATTGATGATAAATATCCCGTACCAAACGTAAACGTAATATTATTGAATTTAGGTAAAGCAAATTATTTTACCACATTAGATTTAAAATGTAGATTTCACCAGATAGAACTTACCGAAAGGGACAGGGAAAAACAGTGAACAACGGAAAATACGAGTTCTGTCGACTACCATTGAGTTGAAGAATGCCCCGAGTGTTTTCCAAAGGGCAATAGAAAACGTCCTCCGAGAACAAATCGGTAAGACTTGTTACGTCTACGTCGATGATGTTATAATCTTTTTAGAAACTAAAGAGAATCATGTTAGGTACATTGATTGTGTTCTTAGGGGCCTACTCGAAGCAAATATGAGGAAAGTAAAATCTTTTGAAAACTAAAGATTCATTGCATCAAGGGGAGGTATATAAACAGGTCCGTCTAAGATTAATGCAATTTAGAAATTACCTTGTACCTACTTCACTGTTTGCCATTAGGTCATTTCTGGGTCCGGCTGGCTATTATCGCTATTTCGTAAGAGAGTTCCATTTGCCGATATTCTAAAAGTGGAAAACGGCAAGATGCGTGCTACCTAATCCAAAAAAATTTCGATCAATTTCACAGAAGACTAACTACGAGCTTTCCACAAATTAAGGGACATTTTAACGCCAGAGGACGTTATGATACTGTACCAGACTCTAATAAACCGTGTGATCTTACTACCGACGCGCCGTCTCATGAGCTTGGTGGGTCTTTTATCATCAGACGGAAAGCGCATAACAATGATTTCAAGAGTATTGGCGGACAAAGAATTACGTATCGCAAGAAACGAGAAAGATCTTCTGGTCATCGTTTGGGCCTTGAAAACCCTCAGGCATTACCTCTACTGCGTAAAAAGTTTCAACATTTTTACAGATCACCAACCGCAGACATTCGCAGTTTCAGATCGTAACCCTAACCCGAAAAGAAAACGCTGTAAAGCTTCTATCGACGAACTGCAAAATGCAAAATGAATGCACAAATATTTTATAAACCGGGAAAGGAAAATCATACGACTGACGTATTGGCTCGCCAACACACTTGTGTGCTTGAGACTGAAAATCTTCCAACCTAGCAAAAGCATGCAGTGAGGCATCACTTACTTATACCGGCGCAGGGAAACGTTAAGCAAATTCTATTGGATTTCTACTTCCCAAAGATGGCAAAATTACCTACCGAAATAGTTGCAAAGTAAAATAGAAAAAAAGGTTTTCGTGAGAAATAACAGAAAATGGAGGCAAAAGTTAAGCCTATTACGTGAAGAAGCCGTAGTAGAAGCAGATATGGGACAACAGTGCTAACAAACGGGTGGACGGTCCATAAGGATATTTTGCAAAACAAAATAAAACAAATTTAATCCTTTTATAAGCTTGTCTGGTTTAGCCTTATTCCGTAATTCCTTACATTTTTAAAAAAATTGCTTAAAATTGCTTAAAAAATTTTTTTTATTACTTCTTTCTGATTCTTCTATAAATTTTTTGTGCATACCTACAGATAGGGCCGTAGATGAATTATGCAAGCTGTTCTTGAAAATCCTGAAGCAATAAAAATTGTAAACAAATAAACACACAACACTAGGGATAATATAGTAAGAAGAACAAAAGTCAAGAGGAAGATGAAATTTTTTGAATAAAGTAATTCAGGAATGTGTATATATGTGTATGTTTTCGTGCCAATGCTTGAAAATTGTCTAATTTTATTGTGCAAAAACGCACTTGTATATCCCGAATTTTTCGCTTTTTGAAATTAGAAAGTCATAGTAAGAGACTTGGCACTGTAACTGCGCTAGGGTTAGCGGAGAAGTTCTTACAGCTTTTGTTGTTTCACTCAGCTTTTGGTACTTAAGTTTATTCTTTCATCTGTAATTTATTTAACCCACTCTAAAAACCGATTTCTAACCAGGAGATATTGTAAGCATAAATACGCCTATTTTTATAGTAAATAATGAAAGCCTCTGCAATGAAAAATTGTTTAAAATGTCTCTAAATAGGTCTTCAATCACTTCTTTCAGTTAACTATATATTTCTCGTTGGAGGTACTATGAACGTACGTCATCTCTTACCACATGGCTTTCAAATTTCAATGGTAAATTCATAACAATATTTTTTAGACTTCGTCAGATTTAATAGTCGATTTTTGATAAATATTTTTCAAAGATATAGACTTTTACTATTAAACTTGGCTCCAGGCATATTATCGTCCAAACAGCATAAAAACCTTTAAAAAATTTGTTCCAATGAATTAAGTTCGATGAATCCAAGAAAAATAAACTAGAAATAAAAGTGCTACTTACAAACCTTACAACAAAAAAAAAACTAACAGAGATCGTTAATCACGGAAGAAATTCTTCATTTGAATCAAATCTGACAGTTGTGCTACACATATCTGATTTATCTACTGATGATAGCACTTTTGATCCAGTTCGTAATAAACCTGCACTCTTGTCATGTAGCGATGAATGGTTGAGAAATTGACTAAGACTGAACGCTAATTTTTATATGTTTTTTTCATCAACCGAGTAAAAAAAAAATTTGGTGTGGCATTATGTGAATATTATGTATGTTCCCAAAATTCATCCGAGACACAAATTTCAATAGCAAGCACAGGTTTATAACTAATAACTGTACATTTGCTATCGACTCCTTAAGGGTGCAGTATAGAGTTATGTATACAGTCGCATATGCGGTAAATAGTCTTCAAAGCTTAGCTGTTTTTTAAACAATGTTCAACTTCTTTCATTAAATTTCCCCAAGAAATGTCGTTGTGCATGGTCATTAGGTTCAGAGGTGAGTTCATGAGTCAAATAGAGCTTGCAACTATGAAGACACAAATCTTTCGTGAGAGTACACTGTAGAGGGTTTGCCGAAGTTTCCAATGTTGAACGCGGTACCGCATTAATGTCTCTAAAACAAGATCACTCTCTCTAGTGGATCCAATCTCTCCAAAATTTTTAATTGATCTCTTCACAATTTATGGCAAAGATGGTGTAAAATTCAAATCTTGCGCGAAATTTCGGGAAAATATAAACGTATAAATAAACTTTTTACGCGATAAATGTTTTTCTATGAACTATATAAAACAAGCAAGAATGTCATAGTCGGGCGACGCCGAGTATTACATACCCTACACCACTTCGCTTAGTATAATTATTCACAGGTTTTGGTAATAATACATCAAAAAGTTATTTCATACAAAGCTATAATTTTTATAGAAGCCCGCGTATTGGAAGGTTAGATATAGGATATAGGAATTTTCGTTTCATGATAGTGCCTATATGGGAGGGGTCCAAAAAAATAGATTTATTCCTTACTGTTAATTTTTTTTGCCGACACGCTCCTATGGATTATTAAGATAGGATAATCTTATATGGGTTGGCGGAGAAATAGACCTATGTGGTTTATATTAGGTCCACTTAATTTTTTTAATTAATTACTATCATGAGCAAATTGCCATCGCAAAAAAATTAGCAATTAGCCTCTTTTGGCATATAAGGGTTTAAGTTTCATGAGAACCCTGATATGTGGTGGTGTCCAAAAAATAAACCCAAGTAGTCCATATTCGTTAAGGTAAGTTTCTGCTATTATGACTCAATTTGCACTATGAGGTATTGGAAATTCGACCTTTTCGCCATATAAAGCTTGAGCAGGAACGGTTGCATCAGCGAGGGTTCACAAATTGCCCCAGTCGGGCCAAATGCAAAAATGCCGAAATACTGTCAATTTTGAGATGAGAAACTGTGAAGACGAAAATTTTTTTCCCTGTAGCGACTTTTCCAAACAAGGCGTTGCATATGGAGTGGTCGAAAAACGGTATCAATCCAAAACGTTTTCAGTAGCGCTCGCCTTGAGCCAAAACAGCGTAGCAAATTTCATCAAAATATTTCAAAAGTTGCGACCTATATGTTGAAAAAAACTAAACAAGACGGGCAGCCAAGCTTAGAAAAGATTATTTTCACTTGAATAAGAGCTTATTTTAAATATTTTAAATTTATAAAGCAAAAGTTTAGGCGCTTATACAAACACATTTAAATGCCTAAAATAATTTTTTTTTCAATCTGGTCTGGTCGTAAAGTACATTTGACTGCCTTTTTTTGTTAGAATACCATAATGACAAAAATGTATTTGGCATATTCAATCTAATTAAGAAGACAAGGTTGGGGGAAGAAGTATCTACAAACATATTGACAGTTGACTAGAAACTGAAGACACCTTAAAAAAAATTAAGAATTTTTTCTTATTTTCCTCTATAAGTTACGATTGCGAAAGTCTGTTAGCCAGATATTCGTCAAAACTATCTTCAGGTCAGAAAATAGTGTTAATCGGTTGAGTGATATACTTGTAGTTAACGGTCAATTATTTGAACTTCCATGCTCCTTGTTTTATATTTCTTAAATGGTTTTTTAAACCGATCACCGAAGGGTGAGGGCTATATTCATTTTGTCAAAACGTTTGCAACGTTCAGATGAGAGAATCAGAGAGTCCACAAAATATATGTATTCTTAATCAGCATCAAATTCTAAATCGATGTAAGCATGTCCGCTAATTCGTCTGTGTGTTATCTGTTACAAACATTCACCTGGCCGCAAAAATGAAGCCATCGATTTCAAACTTTTCAGAAACATTGAAAGTTTTTGCACACAGGATAGTGTTGAAAATAGACCAAAACTGTCGAAGGGCACGTCCACAGCGCCACGTACACTGAGAACATCTCTGTTTTTCAAGGGGAATGAAAAATTGTGTCTTTGATCACTACTGATAAACTATAACAAATAAATGTACAAAAACGTGAACGCATATTCTGTGGGCAATGCTGTAGCATCTGTGCGCAAAAATGAGAAAATTTGACCAGGCCTACTCAATGTTATAGTGTATCAAAATTTAATTATTTTTACAATACCTTTATAACACGCAAAAACAAGCTTCAAAAAACCCATCAAGTACACAAATTCTTAACCAGTTACAACCCTTGAATGCACCTAAAGTTCTCCGCCTGTTCGTCTGTCCAACTTTCTGTTTGCGTAACTTTGTAGTATTTGTGTGTAGTTCTCCCGTTAGCGAGAATGAAGATACCGTCCACAAATTTGTAAATAAATTTGGAATTCACATAAACTTTTTAAAGCATAGGGTATAAAAGATTCGGCCCCGACCGACTTTAATTATCTTTCTTCTTAATAGAATTATTGGTAGTAGTTTTGCTTAAAATCATCAAAACGAGGAAAATCTGTGTAGATCTAGCAGCAACAAAATTTGCAGGCGCTATCAAATGTAAGAATATGATGTTTATTAGTACGAAATAAATATATAAATGGAAACTATTAATCTGGCTTTTATGGTACGAAGAGATTAAAAAAAAACATTTAAAATTACATTTAAAATAACTACTATCAACATTGTTTCAAATGTGCACGATTTGCATAACCAAATCACATATATTATATTTAATTCATTTTTTTTTATTCTAAAAAGATTTTTCTAACACTCGCAACTTGTTTCTTTCTCCATTCACATGGTTTTCCATAATTCTATTTATTTCATTGAGAATTGCAAATAATTTTTTTTTTCAAACTGTGACATTTGAGCAGTAGTTTTTTGTTTTGTTTTGACGTATTACTTCTCGCTATTGCTATAAATTGTCGACGATAATTCGGGTAACTATTCAAATTAACTCAATATTTATATCGATATTACATGTGTATGATGAAATCTATATACATTTCTATTATTGAATTTTTATTTGACATTTTACCTAAAAAACTTCATAAAATATATGAAAAACCAAAAAAAACAGGTAAACATTCTATAGTCTGACCAAGCCGACTGTACGATTTTCTATACAATTTGGTTTAATTAATAATATATCAAAAATTATATGTCAAAAGTCAATGTGGTGTAAATTTACCAAACTTCCTTTACTTGTCAAATATTTGATTATTCTCCAGTTGCTTCTGTCATAACAAACCACATATTAGGCTTTAACGCCACGGAAGGTTTCGCTTTGAGCTTCTATAAATGATGTAGTCGAAAAAATAGATCTTTGTGATCCAAATTCCCAATGGTTGATTTATTAAGCAGAAATTTTCGTCCCAAAATATTAAAAATTAGATCTTTTTGTCATTTAAAGGGCTATATTTCATTAAAATCCTTATATGGGCTGGAATTTTAAAAAATATACCTAGGTGGTTTAAATTCGGTAAAATTAATTTTTATGTCAAATTATTTCTATGAGCGACTTTTCAGTAAGATATTGGGAAAATTGGAGATTTTTACCATATTAAGATATCTTTTCCGTAGGAATATTATATTCAGAAAATGATTCTGACTCAATCGGTATAATGAAAGTTGGGTCTGTCTTAAGCCTTTTCTGATATTAAACACCTCCACACAAACTTAATGTACCGTGTATAGTAAGTAGTGTAGGGCTTAAGAAGGTTCATATAAATCGTAATTGACCGTTACTTTATTTCAATGCAGGCAACTTGTGTAAATAGCCTATTGCTCGTCACAAATTGATCAGTTTCAATTTTCCTCCAACTTTGGCTTTTTCGTTATTATCTACATTTCTTTAAAAAATTGACTGTTTGGAAGTGAAATCGGTATTTTGTCAGTAAAGGCATAGATTTTTTTTTTTAAGTATATACTTGATATGTCATTTTACGATATACTACAAAATAAAGAATTTTGCTTTTGCTGTGTACTGGTTTGAGTTTAAATATTTCCCATAAGACTCGTATTGTTTATTTATTTATGCTGGAGTACATATAAAGCAACGAAAACTTTGTACTCAAAGGCCTTTCAGGCCTAGAGATTGCAATTTTCGAGATGTTTTATGGCATATATCGATCTATTTTGAAATTTTTTGCAAAGTGTCCTGAACACAAAAATATGCTAATAGACACCACGTTGACAATCATACTTCGGAAAATGATTGGTTTACTAAAGATAGAGTCTATTTCAAATTTTAGCACAAGCGGTAAATATATGCATGTTTAAAAAGATTTCACTGCACAAGTAACTTATAATTCCATAAGTTACTATACCAACGATGTGACATTCGGCACAAAACCATCATAACCATTATTTAGACTTTTCCTTTAACAGAGGCAAAATAAATAGGAAAGCGAAATTCATTGTAGGATAAAATTTGGATACAATCTGTTAGATCCAGAATTTGCTAAACACAATTCATTGTATAATTGAATCATAAGTGCACATTGAGATTGTGTGTGTGATTTTCGTAGCGACTTTCGCTTTATTGAGAACTTCTTTTAAGGCGCGTTGATGAAGCGAGATGAAGCGATGTAGCTATTGCGCCAACCTTTAGCAAACCAATTTTGCTAAAAAGAAATTTGTCTCCCGTGTAATTATACTTCATAATCGCGGATACTTACGTCGGGGAAATAATCTGACTATAACTTTGAAGTCATGTGATCGTAGAAATCTCCGAACGTTTGATCTTATGTCACCACTCTTTCATCTTAAGGAACATAGCCTTCTTGAAATACGTCCGCCTCTAACTAATTTGACACACAATAGTTGTTTTTGAGAAATTGCAGTCATACTTATAGATGTACTTATAGCAACACCCATCCCCGCTAATCTATTGCTCCTTTAGTAAGCGTGATACTTTGAATTCGCTTGTATGTCAATTAAAATAATTTTTGAATTTAAATTGTATATAATTGAAATTTGTTGTTAGTTGACAACGACATTTAAAAACGTTCGTTTTATGATTTTAGTGATTTTTTGACATTTGAAAGTGACTTTATAGACAGGTAACGCAATTTTCCGTTGCGCATTATAAATCGAAAGACAAAACTAAAAAATGGCAAAACTTTAATGACAAACTTCCTGAAATGTTTATTGGCGTCATTCCTTAACTGAAATGCATATATGAGGATTTTATGACTTAACTTTATGCTCGAAAAAGGAGGACAAGAATTGTGAGATTTCGATAGATTCTGCATTTTACTTGGCGAAACTGTTTAGGACAAATTTTACGCTAAACTTATCCTTCTACGAGGTTGTAACCGGACAGACGACTGAAGAACGAAAAAAGATAGCATCTTTAATATAATTCTGTCATTCATTCATACTTTATACGATCGCTGATGCGCACTTGTACAAATGTGCATAAAAGCGATGCTTAGTCGTTCTTTTTTCTTAAGCAGCCAGTGTCTGGATTAATTAGGATTCTATCATTTACATACGCCCATTTCCATTTCGAATCTCGAGATGATTTTTGGATTGAAATCGATTATATATTTTATATTATAGTTTATACTGAAAAAAACAGCAAACTCCGTACAGATGCGTACGACTAAATTGCATTTTACATGCCATAAGGGATGCCGCTGTTTGAAAAATAACAAAATAAGTTTAGAAAAGCAGTTGTAGTTTCTAACCTGGACCTACAAAGATTTCAGCTTAGTTAGTACAAACTACGAATAAGAAAAAACAAGTAGTTAACCTCTTTGGGTTTCGTAAGAGAACATAACATATCACGACTCAGGTAATGTATATGTGGCCAATGTAAATCCGATTTATTTAAGTTTCAGAATATAACTTTTGTAGGCATTAACATTTCCTTACCAGAGAGATCACATTTACGTTGGGTAGAAGAAATAATAAATAATTTCGTGTAAATTAGATAAATCCCATAGTTCAATAGGAATTTAGAATATTAATATTGAGTTGAATTACTGAATTGAAACGGTCGAATAACTCTCAGTTGTCGGAATTAATCCATTAACAAAATTCTCAGAAAAGAGATCAATTCTGGTAACCAATACAATTTATGGGTACAAGCTGGCCCCAACCCAAATTCTTAATTGGAATTGGTTTTGAAAGGATTCCATTGCATCCACATAGCACCTATAGGAATAAAAGCATAGTCAAGTATCGGTATGAATAAGCTCAGGGATAGCCTTTTTGTAATGTAATGTAAACTCTTTGGACCACCATTTAACAAAATCTAGATGAACTAGCTTTATTTCAGTTTACTGATTAATATGTAGTCTTTGGTCAAATAGAACTCGCAAATTCTACTTGGATTCTATTTTATGCGTTCCATATACATTTTCCAATTGGGAAAATTAAATTAACTCAAATTGAACTCCGTTTAAAAAAGAAAAAGATCAGCCCTAGTTACAAAGCTTTGAAGATCAAATATTTTGACAATACAAAATTTTGTTATGAAATTTGAAAAAAACTTCTGAGAAAATTGGTCGGAAATTTAGATCGGATGAATTTAAACGAAAAATTTGTAAAATATTATATGTGGGTTTAAAATATGCAAAATTAAAATGTTAGAACATACAACCAGTTTTCACCCGAATCCAAATATATGACTAGTGTTTCATTTCAAGGATGAAACAGGAAAAATAGTTGAAATTTTTTAACGCATCACCAATCGTCACGTCATACAGAAAGACCCAGATGGACAAATAGCAACGACAAAGCAATAATTTATATTTTCCAAAGTTAACTAAAACAATGGCTTGCTTTATGAATGTTAAGTTTATCATGACATTTCTAATTTGTTCATTTTTGTACAATATATTTATGTGTATGTTGCGTGCTTATTTTGTTTTTACGGTGCTGAATGCTCGTTTTCAGGGTACTGTCTGCTACTGATGATGGTGATGATGATGTCTTCTGCTGGTGGCGGGCAGACAGTGAGATCAGATGACGGCATTATTTCATGCCTTTTCTTTGTAGTATGATTATCAAATGTCGACAACAATGATAACAGCGGCATCGTAAAAAACATGAGCAAAAACACAATGTAAGAGAGCACTTGAACATGAAAAGTTTAATTAGCAGCGAGCACGCACTCATCAACAACAACGTCAGCGTATTGTTCTTTATTTAGGATTTTAATGATAGCAGAACATATTAAATAGGGAGTAAACCACTTAATGGTTAATAAGTGTTTATTAGGAGATTAAAGGCAAGGAAAATGAATTAAAAAAAAAATACATTTATTCCAATTTTTACTTTTTTATTTGCTTTTTTTATGAAGAATTTTTAACCTCATTTTACTTTTATGGTAGTTAAAGAAAATCGATTGTTTTTGACCTCAAAATAAAGAAGGGGAAAATTAAAAAAAACATAATGGAATGTAATAGCGAAAATAACAACAATTATTGTTTTTACGTGTTCACTTGATTTGAGTAAATTTTCAGATACTTTAGCACGCTAAACGCCAAAAAGAAATGGACTGCAGAAGTGTGCTCTATAAATAACAAAAAGAAGGAAGAGAAAAGAAAAGAACTAATAAATGTTTTATAAGCCCAATTACAAAAACGAAGGGAGAAAGAGAAAGAAAGGCAAAAAGTAGTAAACTTCTTTCGAACACGCAATTAGAGCGCTCATGTATGCAGCTTTTAACATATTAACGAAAAGACCGAATATAAATGTAATACCTAGGTAGAAGTGTCATGAAAGTTGTGTGTGTATATACATATATACGCACTATATACACTATTAATATCTAAATAATCATTATTGGTTATGAAGTGTAGTTAGTTTTAATATTCAACTAACTAATAACTTAATGTTGGGACTAATTACGTATATGTGGGAATGTATGATTATTTGGCTTTAAGTCTGCAGACATAAACATATGAAAACACATACACGTTTATAAGCTCTGATTATTTTTATCTTTCTGAATGCTTTCAAGCACACAAAAACATCCATAGCTTCATTTATTTGTCTGTCTAATTAAATGGCGTATTGTTATAAAAGGTTGCTATTGTTGGTAAGCAGGTGTAATTTTAATGTAAACGATAAATGCTGACGAGTCATTTAAAAATATGAAAATTACCTCATTTGTTTAATAAAGCTTAAGCTACAGCATAAAAATAGTTTTCTTAAACGCATATCATTTTTGACAGGTTTAACTTTATGATTATTGATCAGCGAGAAACACGCTGAATACATGTATAAATGAAAAATTTCTTTTTTACAAATTAAACCAGGAACTTTTAGGGAAAAATTCATAAATAATGCTTTTATTGAACTCCAAAATAATTTTTTTTTTTCAGCAGCTTGGAAGCGAGCAGGCGAGAGCTGCTTCGGAAACATTGCGCTTACATTTCGCGAATTGGTTAGTTTATCGGTAATATTGTTGCACCAAAACGATTTTTTGATTATATTTTATATTAGGTATAACTTTGAGGTTATTGGCAGCAATAGTTAGAAATATTCAATTTTCACTTTTTGATTATTGTGTGAGATAATCTTATCCATTTTCATCTGTACTTTTAAGCATATGAAGCCATTAATTTATTTAGGCCGCAACAATTTTAACACGAACATCCGGAAGTAATCTGCTGCCCAAGAATGTACTGCGGCAATCAATTTGAAATACAGGAGCATTACAGCGAGTGTAGGAAAATTATATATTAGCTTCATGAATTTTGGTCCTAATTAGCTGGAATATATAGTAATAATTTTCGGTCTCAACGACAATCACATATTTGATAAAAAGGATTGATAAAAAGTCCCCGATTTTCAAAGAAATTTTTAAAATGTGAAAACTATATGCAGATTCATGATGCTTTACCTGCGAACGTCATAAAGTAAAGTAGCTTTATGCAGTGACCAAAGATAAACAACCAAAGTGACCAAAAGATAAACAACAAAGAGTTGAATTGTGATATTCGAACGAACAAAACGGACAGAAGAACTGAAAGATTATAAATATAAGCTCCCGCAAGTAATAATTGGCAAGAGTATCTCCCCTAATAGCACAAGCTACGCTGTCTACATCTACAAAGAATATTAATAAAAATATTAAATCCGCCCAAGTTGTTCGGCTATGCTCGCTGCTCGCCGTGCTGAGCAAGTAGGACGAGCTGCACAAGTGCAAGTGTATTGACTCCCTCTATTTTCTCCCCAATGCAAAATGTTCTACTCGCGAATCTTTGCCAAGTTCACAGAGATACCTGGAAATCGGTGTCCACCTTTTAGTTTACCTGAGAATTCGTATCTTTCCGCAATTTGCATTTCCTTTCATAACAGACATGATGGTCCGTTGAGGCCTTCTAATGTGCCAAATCCAACTTCCTCAAATAAACATTATGATTTTGATAAAACCAATATCTTATTGCTTAAATTTAATCTTTTATACATTATACTCGATTTTACTACTGGGAATTTCGAAACCCTTCTATCGCCGTTCTATGATGTGTTAAACTTAGCTATGGTTGCATCCACTGCGATCAAGCAACCTCGCCCTCGAAGCATGTACGCACCGTATGTATGTGTGTGGTTTAACAAGAGTGTTAAATATTACCAAAAAAGTAAAAACAAACTTTTTAAAAAATTTGCGAAAAGAGATTCTGCTAATGAATATTTCGTTTATTCTGCTGTTAGGCATAGATTTAATACCTCAACCACCAAGATAAAGATGGTAATATCCTCGCTACTTGTTCATCCTAACAATTTTTTTTACGCTTGTCAACTTTAAAAGAAAACTCCCCATATATCCCTCACACGTTTTCTTTAATGGCTCCGAGTCTTCTGATGATATTGAAACATGAAATCTTTTTGCTGAATACTTCCGACGAAATTTTACAACTGCTGATTCCGATTTAATTGTCAACAATCCATATCTGATAACTAGCGCAGTTTCGATTGCTAACTTGCTCATTTCAGAAAATGAGGTGTTGCATGGCCTGAAGTCTGTAAAATATAATTGTGATGGCATTTCATCATGTATACTCAAATCATGCTCTAGTGAGCTATGTGGTGCTATATCAATGATTTTTAATCAGTCCTTGAACTCAGATATTTTCCCTTTGTGTAAGAAAAGTAGTTTCCTTATTCCGCTTCATTAATGTGGAAACAGGCGTCACGTTGAGAACTACAGAAAGAAAGAAGAGAAGGACTGCGTGCATAATAAATAAACACTTGTTAGCTAAAAAAAATATATATATAATTTTTTCCCCAAACTTTGATTTTCTTTCTTTTCACATATTAATTAAAATGGGTTCCACAAATTAAGTTCTACCTAAGGATTCTTTCCACAAATTAAGTTCCATATACGGGCTCTTTCCACAAATTAAGTTCCACATACGAGGAGTGTTTTTTAATTTATTTAATATTTGAATCGAATCAATTGAGATTTGTTTAGGTATTAAAGTTTTTCTTTTTTTTTATGTTAAACTTACATAAATACTAGACAAGGCAGATGAACAGACAAGTTTAGACCGATTCAGCATGCTTTCGGTGGGTATCTCAAGTCCATCTCGGGGTTGCATATATCCGCACATCTATATATATATACACATATATATGTCCTTATAAGTGCTGGAAATGGAAAATGGCTTTCTCTGAAACTTTTCGTATTACCCTCGTACAAGGGAATGTATGGGGATTACTCGAAAACACTCTGAATTCTTTATATTGAATATCGACATTTGCGCACGTATTATCGCTCGCAATAAAAAACAGTATATAAACACGTGTAAGTATAACTAAAAAGACATCGTATGTACACTGGGAACGTATAGCGAAATGTATGCATAAAATTTATCCCAAAATCAACTACACGCAAATAATGCACTGAAGTGAGGTTAGCCCCCCAAGATAACCCACATTTTTATGGTTCGTGCCTTCGCTAAAATGTCTTCGCTGAGTTACACTTTATTGCGAAATGAATAACAATAAAGTAAACTAAGTATTAAAATTAAGTAATCTTAACGAACGTGCACATATAAAACATACTAAGTCGCTAATTAGCAACACAAAACCACAAATGCTTAGTTATTGCTAGTAAATCTCATGCAAAAGTACGTTACGAATACTGAAAGAATGCAATGTTAAAATCGTGTTATAACCATTTTTAGACTACAGATTTTTGATATGTCTTAAAGGACGCTAAAACCTATCAGAAAAACCTGACTTCATTACCCAGGATAGGAGACATCACCTCGAAATTCGCCAAAAGTTCGGTAGTTTGGTAGTTAGTTTTGAAGTTCGATATGTTAGCGAAAAATGGGTTTGGAAGAACACCCAAATTTGAGACTCTATTGCGGCCAAACTAGAAAATGACACCTATATTCACTTATATCACGTTAATCTATATAAAAAACGAACTACTTTTAATGAATTTTTAAAAATCATATATTTAACATTAACAGAAAAAAACAAATTTAACTTTTTTCTTAACCAAGTCAAATTCGTTTTTTTCTATAAATGATGTACACGTTGTCTTGCTATTGCAAAGATCAAAATGATGTGGTGTTTTTTTCCTAAAATGTATATATACATATGTTTATATACGCGTCAACATTTATTAAGCTTGCAGAGAGAGAGAGAGAGAGTTTAGATACATAGCAAATATATAGTTCATAGGAACGCAACTTGGTGCAGCGTACATCACGTGCCGCGTAAGAAAATATCAAATGTAACAAAATTTGCAATTATTAAGAAAAATATTTTTATTTATTTTTTTTTTGTTACTGAAAGACACAAGCACCTTATTATATCTATGTTTTTGTTTACTGTGTTTATATTATAAGTATTTTGTGTGTTTTTCCGTAGACATTTTTCGCTAACGTACCAAATTTGCAAAAATCGTAGTAGTAAAAAAAAATAAAAGTACTTCTCGAAACAAAAATTTTAATTTTTTTGTTCATTCTACAGGTAATTTTATATAGATTCACGTGATATAGGTGACATTTTCTAGTTTGGCTGCACTATAGTCTCAAATTTGGGTGTTCTTCCATATCTATTTTTCGCTAACATACCAAATTTCAAAACATCGTTAAAAATAGCTCCCATAAGCAAAATTTGAATTTGCTTAGTTTGTTTTCATATTGATTCATGAAATGTCTACAAAAATATTTTCCTTTTTTTAATATGGAAGGAGAAGGCTTTCAAATTTAACCATATCTTAATTATAATTATTTAACGGAGCTGTCGAAGTCGTTAGCATAGTTTTCTTATCAAAAATGGTAGGTGTCTTTGCTAGTTAAATTCGGATTTATCTTCACACTCTTAAAAAATCGATGCTATCCTAAAAATCGTAGGTCAGTGAAAAACTTTCAAGCTGATTCGTCAAAAGCCATCGAAGAGACATTTGCAGCACTGACGTAGGAAGCGTTACCCTCTCAAGCTTTTTCACCAAACGTTGCTCGCTTTGGTTAAAATTTCTTTCAATCGTTGTCAAGTTAAGATTCCGACTAGTGGTTTCATGACATTCTTGTTTTCATAGCTTCAAGGGACTGGCTAGTCACTCTTTTCTGCATTGAGCTCATATCTTATCAGAAAGAGGTGAAAAGAAATTGCTTGAATTGGATAATATTTGCAATGTCTTGAGAATTTGTTGAATAATGTAAAGATCTCCGTTTTGTTAAACGTAAGTTTGAAATAATGCACGCACCTAAGATACGCGCGATAACCACAATGGAGTGCATTATCAAAACTTCCGAGGAGGAGTTGATGAGAATTAATTCAAATAATATTGATTATTTATATTCTACTAACTTAGGTTCTATTAAGATTACATACAATATATAGATATATACATTATTTTTCATAATCATCTATTTTGCTTACCATGATTTTATATTCACTTAACTACAAAAATGTCACTTGAATAAATATACGTGCGTTAAAAATTTCCGATTTGCCTGAGAAGTATATTTCTTGTCTACTTGTATTGCACGTAATTTGTGGTTTACAAATTTGACTTCCTTAAAAAAAAGGGCATTGGAGACATCTTCATTATTTTCTTTTAAAAAAAACCGTACTGGTGATGTAAGCAGAGTCTTTTGAAAAGATCATTAAAATGTGCAACTAGAAAGAATTCAAGTATAATTCTGTGTTCAAAGGAATACAAGGAAGGACAAGAAATGGTATGCAAAAAGGACCAAGATGAGAATTAGTTAAGGCTCCTAATATTAATTCCTACTGGTATAAACTGATCGATTTCAATTGTAATGGAACCAAATGACGTTTTTATGGAACTAAAAAAGAACAACGTTGTAAATACGCTCGATTTCTTTACACCGGCTCACTCGTAACTAAAAGAAAGTACAGAAACGAGACTGTTACGTCGTATTATGTTTACTATTATTGGAAATATTTATTAAGCGGTTATTAATTGCTTTTCTGTTAATGAGCTGTTGGTCATGAATATCAAATTAATTATTATTAAAAGAAGTGAAAAATTGTTTTATTTATTAATTCGTTCGACTCTTTGTTTGTCAGAATATCCATGAGTTTCCGACATATGCAATTTCTGGACTCTAAGACGTTAAGAATGCTCTGAATAGAGAGTTATTTCAATGCCTTTTTACGGTGTTGTTCAGTTGGCCGTCTTCAAAAGATCAAAGAAGCCAATAAAAAGAAAAAGAAGAAAACTTATGCCAGCAGACGAACATGTGGGCTCCATATCGTTGAGTAAAACGTTTAAGAAAACGAATAAAGCACTGAGTCTTTTCTTTAGAAGTCGATGATAGCCATGCGAATAGCAGCTGGGCAGGTCTTAATGCCATTCGACAGACTTTCCAATTATTAAACTTACTTACTGTATTGTTGTATATAGGCAATTCATATTATGATCTGAAATGTCTATCGCATTCGCCCACTCTTTTAGATTTAGATTAAAGATTATTGACAATCTTATCACGTTCTTTATTCCCTAAGCACTTTGTGTCTGACTCTTCATTCACAGAAGTAGATAGAAAGCTTCAGTTGTCCCTTTGCAGAAGAGAAGTAAGATGTTGAGCATTGAAAGCGAGCGAATAAGTGTTATGTACACTTTCAATTTAGTTTGAGAGCGAATGAACATGAATATCTTTGCACTATGTATTAGCAAATAAGAAAATTACATTTAGTTCTGAACGAACCATTGATAATTCATTTCGCTAGTTTTTTTTTAAAAAAACCGTGGCCGATTTTCTCCACTTTTGTACAGATGCTGTAAGTTATCGTTATATCTGTTACTATTTGTAATGAGGTAATGAGCAAAATATTGAATTTTTTTTTTGTTTGCTTCTGAAAAATGAGCTTAGGGTTTAGCACTTAGTTTATGTTCGATTGTGAGCGTGTCCTATGGCACAATGTCAGTACCAACCCGCATGCAAGAATTTCCAATGCTCTTGCTACAATTGGAGCCGATGTCCCCATTTATACTTACGAGCGAATGTAATTGGCGAAAGACACTTATCGTGTACAAGAAAACTATTACAAAAATATTTTGCCTTGCACTTGATAATGTTTTTTCGACAATTCCAAATCAAATAATTTGCTTGAGTACCAGGCTATTATATGTATAGCAATGAATTGTGTTAGCACTTAAGAAAACCGAAGTTAGTGGAATTTACTTTAAACAATATAAGAGCAGTTATAGCAGTTTTCAGTTATATTTCAATGTTAACCGTGTACTCATTGAATTATAAAAATGAAAAGCACCACTTGTCAATTGATCCGTTGGTATTGTGTCTGTTGTTCATGCACCTTTTCAATCCAGTTAAACTTGTCTATGACACGGATACATATATATATATATATATCAAGTAAATGAGGACCGAAGACATAGGAGATAATAGTTGACAGCAGTTTGCAGAGAAAAGGAATATTATTAAAAAAATCGAAAAAAGGAAAGAAAAAAAAAAAAAAAAAAACATATGGAACGACGTCAAAGACTTGTAGAAGTCATTCTCCAAACGACAGCTTATGGCATGCAATGCTTAAATTTATGTCTGTTGTTATTTCTTGTGCTTTTATTCTTGCATTTATTTGTTGTTTCTGTTCTACTTGCGTGAGCAAAGACCAGTTTCGACAATGATTGTGCAAAACTAAACATATCTAAGCATTTCTCGCGTTACAAAAACGTATAAGGTAGGAAAAATTTTGTTAATTTTTTCCTTTAGTTTTTGCATTTGCTATCAAAAACATGTGTTTCTGACATTTGTAATAAACGTTGCTGGAGTTAATTGCTAAAAATAAATTGTCAATGTTTGTTTATAAATATATAAGATTTTATAATTAAATTACTTACAATAAGCTTTAATAGTTTTATGGCTTGCGAAATATACTGGACCTTGGCTTTGACCACAAATGATTATAATGATAGTGACAATTTTACCTTGGTAAGCAGAAATCGTTGCTAGTTAGAAAAAAAAATTATTCATTATCTTTATTTGCTGCAATTTTTAGAAATTCAATAGCTTTTTTTTGCTTAGCAAGAAAACAGACAAGAAAATTTAAGAGGAAAATAGTTACTGTGTTCGAATCATTAATTGCCTCCAGTAATTAAATACGTTTGCTTAACACACAGTGGTAATAAAAAAAAAAAAAACCTTTTCCTATTTAATCTTTTGTAATAAAGACTGATTTTCAAAGAGAGGGTGAAATTTTCCATGAAATCAGTAGCACTTTATAAAGTTTATAAATGTTTTCTAAAGAAAACATTGCAAACTCAAAACAAAATCTGTATTTCAAAGATATTCTAAATGAAATTTAAACGGCGAAAAGAGTATTTAAAAATTGCTTTTTAAGTGCTGCTTTTTCGGGATAACCTAAAAATATTTGAAGTTCTTTTTGATCTTGCCTGCGTAAATGAACTGAAATCACATTGGCTAATATATTTTATAAATTGAAGGAAATTTCTGCAAATTTGAATGTGTTTATGTGGCACTTGGCGATAAAATAACCATCATCTAAATCTTGATTCTTCTGCCCATCCACGAAGGATGAGGGTTTTATTCATACTGTCAAAACCTTTGCAACGTCCAAGAGAAAATTTCAGAGACTCTTTAAAATATATATATTTATGAATTTTAAATAAAAACTTGTCCGCTTGTCAGTCTGCGTAATATCTGCTATAAACGTTCCCTTGGCCGAAAATGAAGTTAACATTTTCAAATTTGTCAGAAACATTGGAAGTTTTGTTCTCCGCTCGGTATTGAAAACGGACCAAATCCAAGGGCAATATTATTGAGAGGTACATCCATAAAAATTTGGTCGTATATTCTATGACACAAATATACATGGACAAAGCTTGCCGGTCCCTGCTATAGTACAGGAAATGATCTTAACGCAATGAAAGCTATTATCCACTAATGCCACAAAAAAATGCATAAATTGTTTGACTTGAAAGCTAGCGAATTCGATGGGTTCTTCAAATTATAAGCTAAAGTTGATGTGCGTCCGTTGTTATTTCTAAAAAGATTTGAAAAACCATTATTTGCAAACCACTTTCAAGCAAAAACTGCGATTATCAGTTAAAAAGGTAAGAAAATCATATTCAGCTGTGATTGAATTTTTTGCACCTATCAGCGTTGTCGTGGCCGAATCTCTTATCAAAATCGCCGTTATTCTAAACAAGACAGAAAAAGTAAAAGAACAAAATCCGCGTGGACTTTGTAGGCATGTCTTTTGAAAATTCCACGGCATTCCCAAATTCTTTTGCAATTTTTCGCTAACGGGAGAAAGTTTACCATACTGCACAGTTGCACAGACAGACAGATGGACAGAGAAAATAACGGGCATGTTTAGGACTATTCTTACTTTGTGGGGTTTTTGAAGCTTGTTTCTACGCTATAACATTCTGTAAGCGTGATGAGTTTTTTCTATTTTTGTACAGTTGCTACAACGTCACACATAGAATATTAGTTGAAATTTTTGAACATTTTTCTGCTATACTTTATCAGTAATGAGCAAAAAACCAATTTTTTATTCCTTTTAAAAAACAGAGGTGTTCTCAGTTTACATGGTACTGTGATCGTGGCCTTTGACCGATTTGGCCTGTTTTCAATAACAAGCTGCGTGTAAGAACTTCCAATATTTCTGCCAAGTTTGAGGCCAGGAGAATGTTTACAACAGCCATTACACAGACCAACGGGCACTGCACTGCCCGTACTTAAGTCAAATATATATACTTTATGGGTCTTTGGAGCTTCATTCTGGACGTTGCGAACGTTTCGACAAAATGAATACACCCGCGATATTTCGGTAATAGGTACAATAACATACAATATAAAGATATTTTACGCCAATTAGTTGCGTTATTGTGATAGGTTCCCGCATTTGTAGTAAGGTAGCTGCGACGACAGCGTTTACGAGCATCTATGCGAAAATCAAAGATGCATATCGCATGGTTCGTTGGTGGATATTGTAAACATGGCGCATAAAAATTGATTTGGTATTTATTTACGTTAATAACTCTTTCAAATGCGTTTTCGAAGACATAAGGACTAGTCATCCGTAATTTGCGTAAGTCCATACCAAACGACTACATTTTGGCTTACCAGGGCTTAGTTTATCATGAATGGGACCAGTTTCGTTAATTTTCTCGTGTAGTTTTTTGGACTTATTTTGATCATGTGCAACATCAAAAAACTTAATTTTAAAGAAAATTGGCTTTCACAAGTTTGAACAATATTAACGTGCCTAGATAGGTTCTAGGTGCCAAATGTTAATATAACATCTAAAGAGAATGTAGAGTTGAAGAAATATTTAGTAATGATATCTTATGCACGGCATTTGCGAAATCCTTTAAATTAATAAAATTCTTTTTATTAACATTATATTGACTATGAACTAATAGTTCAGATCTAAGAAGTATATCTCATAAGAGCCTTATTTCATAGACATTGTAGAAATTGTGTTCGAAAAATGAATTCAAATGTAGGAAAAGAAGGTAACATTTTTTTTGTCCAATACCAGGGAATGCTCACTGCTACGCTAGTTGAGAGAATAAGCTGAGACAGATCAAATTAAAAACGAAGAAAGTTGCACCTTACAAGATACTAAGATCTTACTTAGACACCTATTGAAGACTAATACGTCTCTACGTACATAACAGATTTTTCAATTTTTTTGTCATTAGCTTACTCTATGGAAGAATAATTCTATTATTATGTAATCATTAGGTTAAAGTGCCTTGGACAACAAAAATGTCCACTTATCTTTGAAAGCAGCGAAGCACCTTAATGCCATATAGTGTGAAAGAATCATTTTGAATAATTATTTTCGACTTACTTTGTCTCATTTGTATTTCATTTCGAGCTTGATTCAAAATCAACATTACACACAAAAAGATATACTAAATACATGAAATTAGAATCAACTTTTGTATTAAAACAAGTTATGTCAACAAATTGAGTTAGCATCCATTAGCAGAGAACCATGATTTATACGCTAAAAATATGTTGTTTTTTACATTCTTTTGAATGCTTTTAAAATTTATATTTGCATTAATTTAAATGTGTCCATGACTCAGTACTTATGAACTCAATGTATAAAAATGCTTTTACATATGTATTCATTAAAGTACATAAAAAACATTTTTAATGATTCTAGGAAGCTACTAAAGATGAATTAAGTCGTTTAGTTAGTTAGAATTAATAAAGCAGAACACTTGACTTTTTCTTTAGTTTACTCCAGTTTAGTTTATTCTGTTTATCTTAGTTTATTTAGCAAAAAAAAAAAAAAAAAAAAAAAAAAACTTGCTCATAAAAGCGAATTGATAAACAGGTTAAACTTAGATTAAAAGTTTCTTCTAAAACATTTTCAGAATTTCAATGGGTGATTAAAGAGAAATTAGTACCGAAAATTAAAACCCTTACGATCTTAATTTGGGAAAAAAAGAAAAACTGCTTTCTTTTTTATGAAAGGACGAAGATGTCTTCACATACGAGCAGAGTAAATTTTCCATTGAAGATCTAGACACCATTGCCAACTTATTTCCATTTCATAATTTTTTGGAGTAGCACATGCGCAAAAACTTGATAAAGCTGAGATAGTCCAGAACAAGTTTTTTTTTGTTTAAAAGTTCCTTCTACATAAATGAGTTGTGTATTAAAGGAAGTTTATAGTATTTGGTAGAATTTTTCATGCTTTTCAGGTGTTAATATATCTTGTAAATTCTTCGAAGGCATAAAAAAAACCTGCTTTTATTATATACTTTTTACTCATTTTTCTTTTTTTTCTGTTTTCTTTGCTGCTGACTAGACTATAATGCAAAAAAAAATAGTTTCTAAAAATAGATAGCACATGATGAAAGTAGATACAATACACAGATAAATAATATAAAGAAAATTGTAAACTTGCAGTTAGCAACATACTAACATATGAGCAGCAATATATGCTCTTACGCCAGCAACAAAAAAGATAATAATGGTTATATGAATTGTTTATAAAGTTGGTAACACCAACGAACGATAGTAACCAAAATGCCACATAAAGCTAATTGCAGTAGAAAAAAACAGTAGAAGAGCGTAGAAAACAGAGAATACAAAAGAAATTCTATATCTCTCCGGTTATTTCTAGTTTTATTTAACACAGCAAATAATGGTTTAAAGTAACGTAAAAGCAACTATAAAAATGCAACGTAAACCAAAAAGTAGAAGCTTGTCAAAACAGGCGTTTCTTGAAGACGTGCATATTATTTTTCATTTTAACAGAAACCAACCAGGTTTTGTTAAGTTTATAGTATAAACACACATACATTGTATTGGGAATCATATGGCGCCACCTTGGCAATATAAATTGCTTACTTATAACATTTTGGTATTTGGTCTTATTGTTAACGAAAAATTGAAAAACGAACTTGAAACTAGGAAGGTGATGTTGTTAACAGCAAATTAAAATACAAAGAGTTATATACGCTCTGCTAAGTCATTTAGAAATAAAACAGATTGTATTAAAAAATGACGATTGTTGCTGCCGTACATAGATACGGCATTTACTAGCAAACTAAAGCCAAAGTAATACTTACCTATGCTTTCTTATGTAGTTGGATGTCTCAATACATACGCAAGAAATAGTTAAAAATTTGTAAAGCATACAATGTAGGTTTGTGTTCCTCATAGCATATTATGTAAGCCGCCTGCGAAACTTAAGGGGCACATGGCACTTTTACTTTACACCATTCTTACTTTAAAGTGAATGAAAACATATTTTGTGACTTTTCAAAGCAAAAGTGTTCCTAAATCACTTTGTCTGCTGGCGTGCTCTCTGACCAGTTTGAGCCTTTTTCCATATTAACCAGCGGGCAAAAATTTTCAATTTTTGCCAAATTTGAAGCTGATATTATTATTTTTTTGATCAGGAGGAAGGTATGCATTACTTAGAGAGACAGACATACAGACGGATAGATAAAAATTCTTAAATCGATTCAGAACGTTGATCGAGAGCCAGATCTTAATGTATGCTGATGATGGGAAACTGTTTTCTTCCTTTTCTGTTGAATCGCAATCACATCAGCTTCAAGGTGACTTGGATAATTTTGTTGCATGGTGCTCTGTGAATCTTCTGAAACTAAATCTGAGTAAATGTAAGAAGCTTTCTTTCCCAAGAAGAAAGCCAGTCATTACTTAGTATTTCATAGATTCGCATAAGTTGGAGGACGTCGATTCGATTACAGATTTAGGCGTTCTATTTGACCATAGGTTACGTTTTAACTTGCATATTGAGCCCTCGATTATAAAAGCTACGTCTGCGCTTGGTTTTATAAAAAGGTGGTCTAAAGAGCTTGATGCTCCCTACATTACGAAAACGCTGTATATGGTTGGACCCATACTCGAGTATGCCTCTGTTGTGTGGTCCCCTTCATATAGGGGATTCAATTGAATCTGTTCAAAAGCAATTCTCGCTGTTTGCTCTTAGAAATTTGGGTTGGGATCCGATTGCCTCTCTTCCTCCCTACGAAAATAGGTTGCTTCTGCTGTCCTTACCGTCTCTTAAGAAACGTAGGTTTGTTCTTAGCGTTTCCTTTGTAATCAAAGTAATAAATGGTGCTATTGACTCGCCTTCATTACTTGGTGAAATAAGCTTTAATGTCCCTAACCGCTTCTCAGGCACTTTATCTTGGTTAAGCTTAGTCAGTGTAAATATAATTATGAGTTGTTCAACCCGCTCCGCGTCGTTTGCAAGAACCTAAATGACGTCCATCACTTATTCTCGTTACCGGACCCTTTAAAGTCCATTAAAGCAACATTGCTTAATACGCGTGATTTACCTATGTCGTACTTAAACTAGCTCTTAACCTTAAAAAGTCATTGATTCGCAAATTAGTAGATGTTAACTATTATCGGTTGCCAAGCTTATGCATATTTGCAATGGCTTAGGGGTTCATTTCCAATTTGGTCCTGTACCGGTTGTAAGTGTGGCTCTATGCTGATTGTGTACATGCTTTTTTTCTTTTTCTTTTTTTTTTCCTTCTTATTTGTTTTATTGTACTTATACTAAGTTTTACTATTAATTAATATAAGTTTTGCATTAAGAGCCAATTGAACTCGACTGTTATTTATTTAGTTGAGTTTCATGTATAAGTAGAATTAAAATAAATAAATAAATAAATAAATATGAAATCAAATAAGTGTTTTATTTTTTTCGTTTTAATTCGTAATACAAACTAAACGGTAAAATATTATATAATATATAAAAGGTAAATATCGTCATTAATTTTTCTTTTATTTTAGATATTGGCTCGTGCTATTTTAATTTAAAAACGATATGTAAATGACCGCCTTTGGGCTTTTGCAGAAATTCAATCCTGCAGCAATACTTTTTGCCATTTTTCCATATAAATCTGCTCTTATTTCACTAATAACACGAACTATCTGATCACGACTGAGAGTTCGTGGTCGATTGGAGTAAGCGGATGCTCCAACATTTTTCTGTCATTTCTTAGAAAGTTTTCATGGTCTACCATCATGACTATGAAGGTTCGCATTTTTTTTTTTTTGGAAAATTTTTTGCTATAGGTCGAGTAGAGATGAGAATTCTTGACCATTAAATATCTGACTAAAATTTCAATTTCTTGTTATATTTATCCATGGCGAACGTTTCGAATTAAATGAATGCTCGTTAGTTGTCATAATTAATAAGTGTGCAGACTTTTGTCGCGTAAGGTATTTCTTTACGTTTTTGTTACAAGGCTCGCGACTTTTGCTACACGCTTTATTTTTTATATATTAACAAACAGCGTGTTATACAACTTGTTTGGTTGATTCCATTGAGAAATTCATGAATGTGTATCCACGAACGTCATTTACTTTATATAGATATTTAAAAAACAAAAGTAAAGTAAGGTAAAAGTTAGGTTGGGACCCGATTGCCTCTCTTGCAGAGAGCTGTTTGCAGAAACCTAAATTATGTCTATCACTTATTCTCATTATCGGACTCTTTAAAGTCTCTAAAAAAAAACGTTGTTTAATATGCGCGATTTACCTATGTCGTGCTTAAACTAACTTTTAATTCTTAATCTGTAATATCTAATTTCTAATTTGTAATATCTAATTTTTTGTTTAAAATAGTATTGTGTTGTTAACGTGTTGGTTGCCAAGCTTATGCATGTTCTTGCTGCGGGTGTGCTTCTGTGCTAGCAGTGTACATGCTTTTTTTTCTTTTTCTCTCGTTTTATTTATTTATAGATGAATTATTATTTTTAACTTTTTAAGTTATTTTTAAACTTGCTTTGTTATTATTATTATTCTTTTTTTCTTCCTTTTTATTATATACTAGTTAATATAAGATTTTCTATTAAAATTGAATTTCATGTATAAATGGGTAAAATAAAATAAAAAAATAAAAATAAACATTATGCAATCCCTTCGGCCTATTTGTCTGATTTTTCATTTTAACCTACTAACCAAAAGTAAGAAGAAGATGTTTGAAATTAAGTTCAGGTTTTTTTGCAAAACCCCGATTTAACCGACAGAAAAAAAATATTAATTTCTTTATTGGACCTTATCACCAACACAAACGTATTCCTTACCCTTGATTTTGGGCGAAAGTTTTGACATATCAGCTTATTCCTTATTGACTCTGGTTGTAGAAGAAAACTATGCAAATTATATAGGCGAATTTAGTAAGGTCAATTTAGTAAGACCAAACTTTAGACCAACTTTTAGGCTTATTTGTTGGATACATACTCGTATATCACAATAAAATATTTACAAATTGTTTTTAAAAATTTTCAATAAATTGTGCATAAACGTTTCTTCTAATAATTAGCTAAACATGCTACCAATTAATTTTAAATCTAATAACAATAAATCCTCCTTGTGCACTAAACGTGCTTGGATTTTCATTTGCGTTTGATAATATCCATTCAAATATCCATAAAAATAGTAATTATGCATTGTGTTTAGCAACACAAATTTTAAATGCTTGCATCACAATGCATCACAAAGTATGTTTACGTAAAATTTATACGTACATAGGTTTACATTGTATGTATATATAATGTAATTAAATATCTACAGTACAAATATACACGAGTTTGATTAGGCAATCACTGTCCCGCTGCTGCACTGTGTCGTACTTTTCCTATTACGATGCTTGTTTTCGATTTTTGTCGATTTTTTTTAAGCAATACTTAAGCAAAAAAATAAAAAAAAATTCTAAAGTTATATAATAAATGATTATGAAGAGAGATAAATTTCGAATGATCCAAAAAGTGTATTTTCCAAAAATAGACGAAGACGAGTGCTGCAGGTATTTTGAGTATATTAAGCAACTTGGTAAGTACAGCCAGAAATTCGAGTTGTAATGAAACTTTAAACATCATTCGTCGGTCTCAGACGTTGTAGAAAATACATTTGTCGAGTTTATCGGACAGATTGGACTAAGCAACAGTTTCTGACTAGCGAGCATGGTAGAAGTCTTTTCCTAATTTGTGCTAAGTTTTCTATATCCGTTGTAAACTACAGCTATGCAGAAACCTTGCATATACGTAGACATATATGTACATATACATATATTGGCGTATAAATTGTCCACTTATCATCGAAGTATGAGGGGTATAGACTATTCGTCAAAACATTTGCAAAGCCCAGAAGGAAGCATCAGAGACCCCACAAACTATACGTATTCTTGATCGGCATCAAATTCTAGATCGATTTAAACATCTCTCTCTTTGTACCTGTCCGTCTGTGTTATTTCTGTTGTAAACAGCCTTCTGGCCACAAAAATGAAGGCGTCGACTTCAAATTTTTCAAAAACTTTGGAAGTTCTTGCACGCAGGTAGGTACTCAAACTGAACCAAATCGTTCAAAGGACACGCCCGCAGCGCCACGTGACCTGAGAACACCTCTGTTTTTCGAAATGAATAAAAAGTTGGATTTTTGCGGATAAATGTATATAAATGTGAAGACATATTCTACGGCGATGCTGTAACAACTGCGCAGAAATGAAAAAAGTGAATCACACCTACCCAATACTAGCATATTAAATGTTAATTTTTTTCAATACTTTCATAAAACGCATAAACAAGCTTCAAAAACGTAATAAAGCGTAAAAATTCTTGACCAGTTCCAAATTTGAAATGCATCTAAACGTATGCGTTTGTACGTCTGTTCATCTGTGTGTCGGCGTAGAATTTGTCATAAACATTCTTCCGTTAGCGAAAATGGAGACGTCGCCTACAAATTTGCAAAAGAATTCGGAAGCGACTGAAATTTTTCCGAGGACAGGCTTACAACGCCCATATGCCTATGCATTGTTTTGAAGATAAAAACAATCAGCCGCGCCCACTTTATATTACAGAGCTTGAAAATTTAGTTTTTTCACTTTCTGTATTTTTTAAGATAACGATGGTGTGTCTAAAAGATTCGGTCACGGCCGAATACAATTTTCTTATTTGTTTTCTTCGAATCAGGTTGAAATCAGAGGAACCATAAAAAGTAGTTTATGCCAAATATGCTCCATCGCCTCGCCTTCAAAAATCTTCCCATTTTACAAGTAAGTGTTCATCAAGCCAGTTTTCTTGAATATTTGCACGAGACGAGTCGCACTTCAGCAAATGCATGACCTACCTATGTAAATAAAAAATAATCGAATTTAGTGAGTAATTCGCAATGAATGCGTTGCGACACGATTCCGCCTGTAGATGGATTGATGCGACGTAAAAAAGTGACCTTATGTTACCTTTTCTGTGCATTTTTTAAAAAACGAAAATCAATTAACAGTTGTTAATAACGTCTAATATTATCCGTTTCACGGCACGTTAACATCTAGTAACAGACCACCCTGCCCATGAGTTCCGTTCTTGCCGTAGATGTGCATTGTACATTGTGAGTCTACTCACGTGTGTCTGTGCCTGGGATTCTCAAAATGGAAGAACTTTTCATCCGCAGTGACGGTATGACGCAAAAGAGACGTTCTTTCGTATATTTTGGCCAAAGGAAAAATGGTGTCGGCGAATGCTTTTTTGTTTGGAACAAAACAAAAAAAAAAATATTTTTGTGAAAAATACATTTGCATTATGATACGTATTTTTACAAACGAGTATTGTTGCTCATACGTTCATAAGGAGTGTTACCAATCTCCTTCTTTATTTGTTGTTTCATTCCTGCATACTTATACAGTGACAGGACGCTAGTCTGCTTTACGCCGCCCATATTTTTGTCTTCGCGAAAAGGTGAGCTATCGTATATATTTTAATCGCTATTGCGCACATTTGTTGCAGTATCAATAATTTTTTTTTGTTAATCTGTGTTGCTGTTGAACGCTTATTTGAAATTGGAAGACAACGAAGAATTGGAAGATTGACTTGGAACAATCAGATAATTGTACGATGCTTAGCTTGTTTGGTTTTGTTATCGTAATTAAAGGCCTAGTTTGTTTTATATGTGCACGCTTGCAAACATTTTTTAATTTTAATTTTAATAATTGTTTTTCTTGTTTGTTTTTTAGTTCGCGAGAAATCGTAACGTTTTAAAAATATTTTTAGCAAGGACACAACCCTTACAAAAGTTGGGTTATCTTGGTGCTATTTGTAATTTATTTTATTAATTGGCCAATCGGGAACTCTTCATTTACTCATCTTTAAATGGCGCTGGGTTAGACAAATGCTAGCTTATATAAAGTTGTGACAATAGATTTACATTTTATTTTCAACAGTCATGTATTTTTACCAACTTATCCAATTTTCAACTTCTTGTTCTCTCGCTTTCTTTAATTAACTTTTTTTCATCTATGTATGTTACTATGTGAATCCATTGTGGGCTGTAAGCAATGAGCAAATGAATTATAAAGGACGGGTGTTCTCAGCCTATGTGAGGCTTGTCCGTGGACCGATTGGATTAAAGGAAATAGACGAAATAATATGTACACAATATTTATTTATTAACAAGTTTTTGCACCACCATTTGGTAGTGAAATAGCTGAAATTTTTCCCGGAATTGATTTGTAGAGCTTTCGAATAGTTTCCAATGGGATGTTATCCCATTCTAAATCCACAACCTCTACCAACTGTTTGAATGATGTTGGAAATGTAAGTGGGCTTTTCATTCTCTGCTCTAAAAGTTCGTGTAATGATCCGATTGTACTGAAGTGAGAAGATATCTCTTTAAACCAAGGCCTGTAGGAAATAATATAATGATTGACAATCCATCGGACCATATCACATTCTTCCAAGGTTTATGATCGTGACACTACTTCTTTCGCAGCTTAGCGATGGCCTCCGTTATAAACCGCATCACAATTGCAGCTCTTGAATGAGTATTGGAAGGTGCGGAACTCGCGAAGTATTATTTTTGCCAAAACTGCGTTATTCAGTTAGTTAACTTTGGTATTCATACAACATTCTTCTTCGCCCATAACGTCTTCTTCTTCTTCTTCTTCTGTTATTCAGCAAATTAGCAACAACAACATCCTTGGGATATGTAAAAAAGGCTCATACTAAACTTTCATTCTTATGTATAATTAATATTTTTGACTAAAAACAAACTGTAAAAAGAGATAACTTATGTCCTACACGAAGCCAGAAAATAAATATCTTGCTTTTTACCGAGATCTAATAATACGAAACGCTAGCCATGAGTTGAAAAAATAAAATTTGCAATTCAGGTAAATATTCAGCTGCGGTATTAGTTTCAAAAACTCAAGCTAAGCACAACGTGCCTTTTTCCTGGCCTTTTATGATAATATGGAGGCAATACTTTATAATAGCTTTTTGACGTTTCTAGTCACAGTTAATATGTTGTAATGTTTAAAAATTACATGGAAAATACTTCTTCTTAGGTTATTAAAGCTTTAAATATGAGGGTGCTTGAGAAGGCCTAAGTAAATTACACACTTGACGTAAGATTTGCTAGAGTGTATGAAATAAATACTTTTAAAGATTAAAGGTTAAAACAATTAAATAATTACAGATATCTCGAAAAAAACATCACACTTGTGGGAGTCGAAAGTGCACATTATTTCATAAAATTAACAGGTTGTTGACCTGACAAACAATGCATACCAATGCATTCTGCATATAACGATCCATAGAAACCATATTATTTAACTGAATATTCAAGTTAAGAATACTCAAGTGTGTGAGGCTAGTAAAAGAGTGTGCCTATACAATATTGTAAAATATCGCATCTTCAATTACAAAATTTGTTTATGTGTTGTTCTTCCGCCTCTCATTTTCCTCTTGTCTCTTCCTTTTTTCTCTTCTCCTTCTAGCTTTTCGAAACCTTTCATATTACTACACGCTTGTACAGAAACTCATGCATTTAATTATTTTACCATAAAAGGCTTAGTTGGTGTTTATAAGCATCTTCTCCTGTACTTCTAAAAAAGGCAAAAAAGTTAAGTATACATATATTACATATTTTCGATAAACAGACCTGGGAACTACTCGATAAAGCATATTGAACAGGCAGTGAACATTTTTGCTTAAGACAGAAGCAGACATAAGAATAAATTCTAGTGCTTGTATGCGTTCATATTTGTATTGAAAACATTCTGTGCCCTTGCTATTAGGTGGTGTTATACTATGCAAATTAAGTACTAACACTTCTACATACATATTCATCGTTATATGTATGCATAAAAATAGCAGTCAAATGCTCGCAGTTGAGGATTTACTATAAATAACGAAAGGAGCAAGGATTCAAACGCAAGAGATTACATATGTATAGGTATATATGTATTCCTTACTTTTCTATAGATTACGTTAAAACATGCGTGACAATTTTTGAGATTTCCGTGAAACTTTAGTTGAATTTCGTCAGGTTATAGTAAATATTTTATTATTATGATATGCTTCAATAAACATTTGCAATCAACTTGTTCCTATCTAAAAAGAAATAAAAACAATGCCCATTTTTGAAATGGGGATATTTTACTTTTGTTTATGTTTTTCCTTAAATTATACTTTCTGTCATTTTCAATTATGTATCAGAAAGTATGCTTTGCATTTTTTATTTTGAATTAACGCTCAAGATTCATAAAATATCTTCTTTGACATAAAAAATTACGAAAGCACTTTATTGCTTTAGCTTTGGATACTAAACAAAAAAAAGAGAAGGGAAACCGCAAACAAACCTAGGCAACGAATCCTAAATACCTTTTACCTTAAGCAAATGAGGTGGAAAACTTTATGCCGCTGCACATGAAACTCATATCACATCCTAGGTCCAGATCTTCCAACTAGCCAAACCAATTGGCCAAGACGATCCATTTTTCAAAGTGAAGTTTTGGGATTTTCCCGTAAACTTGAGTTAATAACTAAATGAATATAGGATGAAATTACGGATTAGACGAGTTGCACACTGTTCTATATACATAAAAAGCGTTACTCTGGCAATTTTAGCGAATTTGTTGTATCTAGTAACAAATAAAAAAAAAGCCTCGCATACACGGGGATACTTATGTATGAAGAGAGTAACATGAACAGGCAACTTATGCACACGGCATAGGCATACAAATTTCAAAAGCATATAACTCACGACGCCCATGACAACATATACACCAATTCGAATAATAGAAAATAGCAGTGGTACTAGTAGAGTAGTGCTAGTAGAAGTAATAGGAGTTTGGTTATAGAAAATAGCCAACAAATGCGTTTTATATTCAATGTCTATTTATATCCATGATCATGTAGATCCAGATTTAATCATTCACACAATTATGTATAAAACGTGTTCAACAAGCTTTACAAAATATAGAAAAAGGAAAACAAAAAAGTAGTTGTATAAAAAAAGGGCAGAAAATATGAGAGCTGTTGCGCACATTTTACCGTTAACCTAAAGAGAATTTACTATGTGTATACATACACATTTATATGTATATACTAGCAATTAAAAACACTTGAAAACTAATACTAACATGCTAAACACTTCAAATCGCATACACACCCACACGCCCACGCAAACACACATCTAAACATTAAAACGAGGTTCAATGTTATTCAATGCAAAAGTTTTTTATGATTGTTCAACAAAGCAAACCGTACAACATGTATAAATATGTATGAGTACGTTAAACAACAGGTACTATTGTTTGTGGTTTTCTACTTGGTTAAGACATATTTTTTAAAAGAGAACCACGAATTTGAGAGGGAGTTATTATTTTCCCTTATCTTTCATGTGAATTACGTATAGTGTAGACAATCTTTTAAAGCTGTTGGAATCAAATAAGATTCTTGAAGATTACACTGAATATTATTGAAAGTAGATGACGTTTTATCCAAGACTTGAAGGGGCTTAAGAAAAAGTAACAGTAAAGGACATCTAGAATTTAGATTCAATTTGAAGCTGACTTTTTAACAACTAGCTTCATATGTGGGTGTCAACGACAGGGGAGAGGACGAAACAAGTGAAGAAGGTAAATAACATTTTGCATTCGTGAGAATATTAAAATTATTTACAATGTACCTTGATTTTATGTATCGAGCATTAATTCCACAAATGGCTACAATAGATGACTGGCTGTTGCGCACAAGTTTACTTAGAAGTAGTCATTAATCAGAAGTCACCTTCTGGAGTAGCAATGGCTCAGTATAATATACTCTTGAGATCAAGACAGCAAGCGAGACGAAAATTCATTTTGCGCAAAAAGTATCCGGAAATATTAAGAAAAAGTTTACAACTCAACCATAAAAATGTAATCAATCGCCTTGAAAATATGCCACACATTTCGCAGTACAACTAAATTTCGTTCTTCAGGAATTTTTCTGAGACAGATTTAAGTAAGAAGTTGATTTCTTTTAGCAGATTTTTTATTCAAATCATCCACAATCACTTTCCTGAACTTTGAATTTATATTTAGTAACAAAAATACAGTCTGATCGTACAATACAGGTAAGTACGACTCCTCAATATAATTCGTGATGTGTGGGCTCCTCTATTATCCCCATAAAGAATATATCATCCAGAATGCAATGGACGTACTTAAAAATATGATCATCTTTTCAACTCGCACATAATTTTTGAATACCAACTCTTCGATTTTTGTTATTGTTACTTTCGTTCCCAGCAGTGAAAGATCCAGCAGAATAGAGACAAATCAAATCTTACACCCTAGGGTGTTTTTAATGCTTGACACCGTTAAATTTAATTTTAACTCATTTTCAATTCGATTTCAATTCCAGTTCAATTTCTATCTAATTCCAATTCCAAATCAATTTTATCTAAATTTCAATTCAGGCTGAGTTTATTCGTCAGAAATTTTATTTGAAAATTACACATTTTACTTGTAAGAAATTTTCTTCACTTGATTCTTGAAAAAGGCTAGGAAAAAGATGTATCACGAAAAGTAAAGTTACATTACTGCCACATCCTCCAACGTGGGCTTATTATATAATCGATTTCAGTCACACATCAAATTCAATTTTCTCTTGTTTCAAATTAAACTTTTTCTTCTCTTTTTGATTTAACGCTAATTTCTTACCACCGATCATAGGAAAAAATAAAAGGACCTAAGAAATGACAACAATTTAATTAACATAATTTATAAAAAGTTTTAAAATATTTTTTTGATGTAACATAGTTATTAATCAACGTTTACGTAATAATGTAATTAAAACTACAGCAGAAACTCAAATCTATTAGTGATAATGAAAATTTATTATTTCTTATCTTTCCTAAACTTTTCCACAAACAAAGGGAAAACTGTAAAGAAGTATGTTTTCGAATCCCACATTTCATAATCTTTTCATATGTTGCTCTTGTGAAACCTGATAATGACTGTGAAACTCATGTTACATTTGTTTCTTTTTAACCTAACATAGAAAATATATTAGATTTTTCAAAATGTTTGTAATGTGTCGAAACACTGTTCGTGATAGCCATAAATTGTATAAATTCTTAAATAGAGCGAATAATAAAATCCACTCAGCCGTGTTTGTTTGTCATCTGAAATTACGATGAAGACTGTAAAAAAATTTTTCTGTAAAAAAAAGGCTACAAAGGTTTAAAACATAATCGTCAGCCGAGTTTAAATTGAACTAAATGGAGAAAATGGAACCGAAAAGTTAACAATTAATTTATCGCCGCACTCCACTAATCCCGGAAGGGCTCAGACGAGACGGAATCTCCTTCACGATGTATTCTGTGACACCGTTGTCCGTCCCGTCCTGGTTATTCTTCCCAAGCCAAAAATTTAATCTTTATATTAATTAAAAACACGTTCAATCTATTTTATGAAGCTCTTTGCCCAAAAATTTTTCCATTACGTTTTCACATCTGTTTTTCGAAGGTATTATCCATATATTTTAATAAATACATGATTACTGCACGTTATATGCATAAGCAGTGTTACTATATATCATATATAGATATGCATAATATATTTTACATATTATATTTGTTTCAGTTCCATTATGTATTTTCGAACAGTAAGAAAAATATGTACATTGTAGGCATCAAGAAATCCGATCACAGCTGAATACAAGTTTTATCTTATTTTGTTGTAGTGTAGTAAAGTGCTCTTCCAAAGAAGTATTATTTTGAACATATAAACGCACGCATGCAAGAGCCAAGCAAACCGGAAATCATTAGAGTCAAATAACACTACAATTACTTTTATAGTCAATGAATATGAATATGCAATACATTCCAGTTTATAAACCGAATATAATGGAACCTAAATAACTATTTCACACCACAGAGAGCGTTATTATTTTTTAAATTAAAATATGTGTATTTCAAACATTTTGAAGAATTTTTCTTATTATGTTTCATTTTCTTTTAGTTTTAAAAAATAATATTCTTGTTTTTAATAAGGTGAAAAAAACCCTCCATTTTCTTAGAAATTGGATAAGTGAAAAATGTCATTTTAATTTTTATTTTTTTTATTCTAAGGAAATTCAACAATGCGTAGACGTCTGTTTAACTTCCCTTTTTACTTAGCACCCTAAGAGCTGGGTATGTATTCATTTTGTCAAAATTCTTGCAATGACCAGAAGAAAGACAAAGGATCGATAAGTTTGAGATAAAGACTAAGATATCGGCTTCAAATTTAGAAAAGAAAAATTGAAAATTCTTTCAAAGAAATTGATATTGCAAATGAACTAAATGGATCTAAGGACATATCTTGAATTTTTTGCTTCTTACTCATAAGCTACGAGAGATAATTTTCACATATGTTCTACAGTAACTGTAGAAAAATATAATAAAATTCGATCTCCGCTGCACAATATTAACAAGCATCGATATTTAGAGCTATTTTTGTTTTCTTTTTTTAATAATGCATTTCTTTAATAGAATTTTGCTGCACATTCGAAGCGAAAGCTTTTCCAGTTTCTTCTGTAAATAGTGGAAAAGCAATGGCTTAGTTCTTCTTCTTCTATGGTTACTTTTAAAACGAACAGATTTTAAATTAGCACGAAATTAAGTGCCAACAAGTGCATATTCGTCTACTCCTTTAATGTCTAAAAATTGCGATTACTATAATATTTATAAATATCTAAGTAAAAGTAAAAGTCAATAACCAATAAATAAGTTTTTTCATAGTTTTCCGAAGAAAAATTTTCAGGCTTCAAAACTGATAAGTCTGAAAAATCACATAAGTGACCGTTTGCAAAAAACAGTTCGTTTACAGATTGAGTTTTAAATACGTGTCAGTGCGTAGCTTAGAAAACGTTGAAGATAGATACACGAGCTGCGTTTAGAAAAAACAGTGATTTTCAACTTTCATGGGCTACGTACATTCGATATTGGAATTTTTTTTTTTTTTTTTTTGTTATGTTGGTACATATATCCTCAACGTATGCTCACATTACCAGTCATTGGCATTTTTAGTTTATTTTTGATAGATAAAAAGGTTAGACGTGCTTTGGTGGGATTGGATTTTTTGCCATCGAAAAAAATGGATCAAAGAATTTGTATTAAATTTTCTGTAAAAAATAAAATTAACTCCTCTACCTCGTTTAAAATGGTGACTATGACTTTTGTCGACTCTACTGTGAGCAAAAAGAAAGCCTATAAATGGCACAAGCTCTTCACGGAAAGCTGAGAAGATGTTCGTGGCGACGCACGCCCTGGAGGCCACAGCACGTCAACAACCGATGACAACGCTGAACTAGTGAAGAACGTTGTAATGGAAAATCGTTGTATCACTATTAGAGGACTTGCTGTGGACGTCGGCATATCGATTGGCTCAAGTCATTCAATTTTTTCAGATGTTTTAGGCAAGACGTGATAATGCGCCAGCTCATCCGTCATTGCTTTTTCTTATTTTTTTCCCCAAAAGGGACACCGTAACTATGCCCCAGCCAGTCTGTGTTTTGCCACGACTAATGATATAAAGACTGCGTCGCTGGAAGAGCTGCAGCCCATATCCCAAAATCGCATAACAGAGGCGCCTCGGGGGTCAGAAAAAACGCTGGTGCAAGAGTATTATATCTAAGGGGATTACTTTCGAAGGGGAAGGATATTGATGAATAAATAAATATCTTCCGAGAGAAATGAAAATGAGCTTTTGTGATCAGGCTTCGTATAACATGACTACATTATCCTCTACTAAGTAAGCGCAGAATTCATTATTCGAAGAAGGAAATGAATCATTAATCCCTAATAGTTACTTATGAATATAGACAGACTTTACAAAAAAATAAACCAAAGGTTGTTCTTGTTGGTGTCGTCACCTTATTCAAAGATTTTCTTCTTTCATTATGTACGTTTTTACTAATTATTCCACTTACTGTTGATCGGACCTATTTTAATCTAATAGCTGCATTTGCAAGCATTTTCGTAGTACAGGCATGTATGAATGTATGAATGAAAAGATTATTTTACGAACTACTGCAAGAGATTGATTCACTTTCCTTATTTTTACCAATTTTATGCAAAACTACAAACAGATTTAGTTCCTCGACTTGGCACAATCTTCGAAAAGTCATCGTAATTTTAAAAGAGTGCAAGCAGGCAGCATTCGTCTGATATCGCGACGACCAAATTCGTACACATATGAAATATACAAATAAGTGCACACGAGCTTATTTAAACTAAAAGCTATTATTTCAAGATAACGGTGAAATATTTATATATTTATTCTAAGTTTTGTTATCGCTAGCGCTGCACGTTTTCATCATCTTTCGGACAAAATATGAACATTGTACCGTAGGGACGCTAACAAGGTCAATTTTTTGGATCTTCATAAAAACGGAAGCAATGGTCAAACCGACAAAAACTTATTGACTGAGGAAGATGTTAATCAGAGGAAGGGAGGTCTGGTGAATACAAATACAAATTCAGTGCTGCTAACCGTTCCCGTAAAAATTTTACAACATGAGCGTTCGCATGCTATGATGTATTTTCATACATTCCCTTTAAGGATACAAGTAATTACATAATTTTTTCTTAGTAGCGTTGCTGACTTGTGGTTGAGCTGGAGTTGCTCGCAGAGCGCTTCATCCACCTAATTGTCTTAAATGAGGCTTTACTGGCGATGTTAATTGTTGCCCTACCTACACCATGATTTTCTGCATTTGTGTCGTGGCCACTTGCCGTCATTTGCTTAAAATCACCGTACACATTTTGTACAAAACCTGTCCAGACATTTTTTTGTATAGAAATCTTCTTATTTAAACGCAGGCAATTAGTCGGGAAAAATTGGTAAACAAGTCTGGCGCATCTTCCAATTTGCAAACATATTTTTATATTTATCCGGGATTGCGATTAGAATAAATTCGTACCCTCTTGAAACATACCAAATGAACATAAGTAAAAGGTAAGAGAAAACTGTAAATGAAATTAATCCAAACCGTCAATTAAATTAAGGCAAACCACAAACGTAAATGCAAGAATAGTTTATTCCTTCACCAGAATATGTAAATTTTTAATTTTACCATAAAAGTGGAATATACAAAGAATGTAACTCTTTTAAAGAGTTTTAAAATATATAGCCTCCAATAATGTAAACAATTTTCAATCACAAATATTACCAAAAGTATGTTACGAAAAGTTTTACAATTCTATTTAAAAATATCAATTGATATCAAGGAGAAATAAAATTGCTGTAATAATAGATATTCTTTGCATATTTGTATTTATTTAAGCTTATTAAAGATTGTAAATATTGTCCTATGCTTATCTAATGGGACGTAAACATGTTTACATACACATGCGCCTATGATTATGTCATAGTGCAGACAAATTAATGCTTGATTCAAATGTTTAGACCTAAGCTAAGTCATTAGGTGAAACAGAAGCCAACATTCTCCAATACAATGAAATATGAGAATTAAATGAAATTTAAACGAGTTAAGAGATGGGAGTAGCGATAGACTTTCTTATACCTTTAAAGTAAAATAAATAATTCTCAGTAAAAACGGTGACTATTGGACTAAATGAAATAAGGAAGCTGTATTCGTTTTAAAGCGAAATGCCAATACTGTCTGCGATAGGTACAGAATACCTCGGTCGATTATGTTAAAAACGCAAGTTTTATTTCCTGTATTACAGATTTTATTCAATAAAAATCTATTGAAAACTTCCAAATTTTCCTAGAATACGAGGTTAGTACTCAATTTAACATATAGATGTCACCCTTAGTTTGAAAATCTTATAAAACGTCAGTTTGAAATTCGCAGACACTATGTTGTTCAATATGTGTTCGGGGGGCAGTGATGAAGATTCTCAACCAAGTTTTCATTTGAAAAGTTTTATTTTGACCAACCATAAATCCATTTCACTTTGGAGTTTGCTTTTTCGTCTATATGAATTACCTATTGGACGTCGGACTTTAAGTAAGTCTGTAGAAGCAATCCAGATGAACACCGCAGTAGCCGACTTAGGAGATGACTCCTGCAGAAATAAGGAAGAAGAAAACGACAGAACAATATTGGGTGACCGTCGCCTAAAAATGTGCGGGTTAAGGGATCTGCTAAGTATTCGAGAGAGTACTCTTCATTGCACAAAAATCTGGAAATGGGGAAGCTGTGATGAAGATAGTTGTCGCCTGTTCGCCATTACACTAGGAATATATCGGTGAGGTATCTCAGCAGCAAAAGCCGTGTTTTTTATGACTGAAAGAAGCAAATTCAAATAAGGCGGGCATTGCTGTAACGGATATCAAAGAATTAAATTTCTGTTCACCAGATTTAGTCCCATTTGGATTATTTGCTCTTTAAACTTACAAAAAACTTGTGTAGATTTAGTAATTTTCAGATCAGATATGAAGAACTAAACAAAGTGTAAAGGGGCAATAATCACAATTTTAACTGTGTACACATATATATATTTATTTTATTAATGGGTGGTTTTTATATCTTATTTGTAGGGTGTGGAAAAACGTAAATATAAATTGATTCCCTAGACATTTATAAGCTCTGATATAAGGATGGGATATGCATCTAATATGCGTGTGTTTGTATTAAGAAAGGTGTAAGCATAGCTGCATAGCGCATGAAAGGGAAAAATAAAATAGCGATAAATCGTCAAAACTTGCGGTAATATGTTAATAATTAATGAAAACGTTTCATTTAACAACGTCCCTCAGATTTTCATGAACGCATTATTAAGAGCACAGATATTGCCGTTTTCTTTGGTTCTTCTTTATTCAATATTTAGTTACAAATTATCAGCTGATTTATTTGATAGTCTGTGATGATTGCCTAAAACTGCAATAATCGAAATGGTTATTATCAAATAATAATATACTGTCATGGAAGTGCCATATGACGTTAGGATCCTACAAAATGCATTTAGATTGTAGCAGTTAGCGAATATTAATTCAATTTTCCATATAACATTAATTATTTCAAATGGTATAAATTACTATTGATTTGCTATCGCGATGTACTAAAGAGCACGATAGAAGATTCTGCACATATCGGAATTTAAAATGGGTATGTTTAATTAGCAAATTTTAATTGAAGTGCAAGAGTTGATTCGGAACAGTCCGGCTTCGCCTTATCCGAGACTAGTACTGTTAACATAATTTGTGGATGAAGACGAACCATCGTACAAATTATAGTATTCATTAAAGTTTGAGCAGATAACTCTGAAAAGGTGAAACAGTTCATAACTGGTTCAACAATGCGATAGCTTGAGAAAAGCGAAATGCTTTTTAGGTCGAGAAGGAGAAATCATTTCATCTGCCAGGAGTCTCCTCATAAAGAACTTACCTGATCAAAGTCTTTAAAGAGGTTTTAAGCGACTTTCATAAGGAAGTAGTGTTCGCTGGAAATCCTAACCCAACCTACTAAATGCAAGCCTTAAAAAGAACTTCCGAACAGATTCAATAAGCTCAACGTAAAGAAAACGAAATCAATATGTACGCACGTATACTTTGGAATTCTTAATAGTCAATTTTTACATTCGAATTTTTAAAGGAAATAACTAATTATATGAGCATGAAAAGAAAATGAGAACATTTTTAGAAAAGTTGATGTAGTCAAATTCCTAAATAGTAGTTTACGTAATAATAACGTTTATGATAAATCAATTTTTGTATAACTTTGAAAAATATATTTTGAAATAAGCAAAGAAAAGAGAAATTTCCTCCACCTCTCTCTTTTTATTCAATAAGGAAAGTCATCAATTTAGAAATGCACTCAAAATGTTCTTTCGCATTTGTACTTTATAACTTGAGCGTATTGGTCTTAATTACCTGCCAAACTTTTGCAGGCAGGTACGATAATATTATCGTATACTTGCAATAATAGCAAAAAGGAGGAGTTTTTTAATTAAACAATAAAAACTTTTTTTAATTATTTATTTCTCTATTTAATTATAAACTGATTTTATCATTCACTTTATGCGCTGAACCGAAACGACTTTAATAATTTAGCTTGTTGATACGATATATATTTTAACATAGACGCAGGTTCTATTTTGTACGTACATAATGTTTAGAACATAACAAAAAATGCCGCTAAACAAGAACCCGTGTTATCTCTGTTATATATGCCGTAATCAGAGAAGGGGTCTACCTCTAGATAGAAAAGCCTTGGAATCTTCAATACCAGCAACTGCAACATTTACTTAAAAGAATTTTGTAAATTGAATATTGTGACCGTTTCGACTTAAATCCCGTTACACTGTTTGTCACTGATTATTTTAACAACTTTGAGAGGCTCTTAGTATTTGATTAACCTTGAGTGAGAACGCATTTGTGCACGACCTGACCTTCTACCACATTTCCGTTGCCTCTTTTGTTCCTGCATCATCTTCTCTAGGTGTTTTATATTCTCACTCGTAACAGTATTAACCACCGCTTGGGAACCTTTGCCAATGATCTGAAAAGGATACGAAACTTTTAAATGCATGTTTAAGTTCAATAAGTTTTCACCCAATAGCGCCAAATATAAACCAAGCCCTTCTATATATTATCCGGTAAAGAATGGAGAAAATCTTCAAGCGTGTCAAAACCCACCCGATGAAATGGCATGCCTTCTCCTTCTGTTTCTTTGTAATCACGACTCAGCTGTTGAACGGCAATGCCCTCCGGATAGGAAAGTAGGTGGCCTTAAAGCAGTGGCCTTAAAGCAGTTTCTCCCTCTAACTTCGTTAGCAAGTAAGCAAGTAAGTGTTGGAGGTAAATTTTTATTTATAAAGGTTTCTTTTAGGTTAAAAATTTGATTATCATCGATCGACATGATAAACAAGAAAGAGAATTTCAGACATATTTCAAAAGCCAAAGGAAAGAAAGAAACTACTTTGGATTATAAGAAATTATGATCGACAATAATTCACCTTTGACGGTATGAGATATTTGCTCAATATGTTTAAATGATTAGCAATCGTTTTCAAGTTTCAATTATTCCAAAGATGCTCGAAGAACAACGCATAGGTTTTCCTAATATCTGAAAACAGCTTCCATTAATTTAAATCTTTACAAAAACTCTTCCCCGTCTGCCCTTCAGCCAAAGGCGTTTCCGATTCTATGCGGGAGTACGAAGCATTTGATCAAAGGCTCCAATTAATTTGTAGACGTTTCACATTATCTCTTTTATAATAAGATATGAAATAATGAAAATGAAAAAAAAGTAAGCTAACTGATAATAATGTTCTATATATATATATAGGTATTTACAACTTTTTAAAGCGAAATTCAGTCAAAAACACTTTCACACCATTTGCGTCTGAAGTCGTTAAAACTATAAAAATGGATGAGTGAGAACAGAATCCAGGTCGAAAATTTCAGACGCTTTCTCCTGATGAAGATTTAAAAGTTTAGAAAAATCGTTATAAACTCCAGAGTTATTTTATACGCCCTAGTGTTATTATATTATTGATGGGTCTACCACGAACGCACTCTTACAAATTGCACACGAGGAAACTTGAAAATCAGTTTAACTTTGCGGAAAGTATTCATCTAATCCTCATTTAATAATTTAATACATATATTTGATTAATTTCTTGAGATCACCATCATGTTAATAATTTCGCCCTCTGTCTGCTTGTTTTAATCAATAAATCCGAAAACGTTCTTCAAATTACATTTTTTTACCCTTTTAAGTAATTTAATATTTTTTCTTGGGAAAACAGCTGATTATGATATTGCGCAACCAAATGGCTGTATTTACAGATTGAAAATAAACTTAGGCGAACACAAAAATGTGTTTTTTTTCCTACATAAAAGCATATTGTTCTTGTTGGAAATAAATATAAATATATTTAAGAGCAATGGAAAATCCTGAGAACCCGTATGAGATGATAAGATTTGCACATAAAAATAATAATTTTTGCGTTAAATGAATTAACTAAACCTATAAAATTGTTGTATTGAAGGCATGATTTGTGAAAACGAATTACGGTAGCGAACGAACACAATTTAAATTGAAAAAACTACAAGCCAAAATTTAATAAATACTTTTAATCATGTTACCGCACAACAATAAGCCACAATACTTCATTTAATTTGAACTCAGTCCGGGTGTTTTATGTTTGTTTAGTTACATTTAATTATTATTATTTTCAAAGTCAGAGTGTGAGGAGACAAAAAGATGTATTATATGTATGTACAGTTCTGTGCCCTGTGAAGCAACTAAATAATTTTTTTTTATTTTCTATGCTTTTAAGACCGCCAGATATAGTTCAGGCAATAAGGCTTATAACGTTCATCGATCTCAAGCACATGGCAGACGATGTTTGCTACCCTTAATTTCCTTTTTTTTAAGGTAACATTAGGAAATAGTTATGGATTAAAGACCATTCATTGTTAGGTGAACAAAATAAGCAAGAGATGAGATGACTCTTACTATCAACACCTTCTATATGGATCGAAATCAACGCATCTTTTGCCAACACCCCGACTCAACATGTCCTTGTTATTCTGATATTTTTCATATAATTAAACGAATCGTTTCAATTTCACGGATAGAAATTGAGTTATTTGAAAAGTAAATCTAATGTTCGTTGGCCTAGAGGATCCCAGCTTTACCCTTCGGCAGAGCCCTTCAATGGTAAACATAACTACAACATTTTACAACATTGAGAGCTACAAAAAAAATAAAAATTTTAGTTTCCAATTCAGTCCCTTCAGTGTTCACTCAAACATAGATCATTTTTCTATATGGGCTTATTAAGCTTCCGCTTCTTATGTACAAAAGAAAAGACAGTTCTATTTGTCGGCCTTGCCGCATCCCTACATGTTAAAATTTTTAGCCACAAAAGCAAACTAAAAATTTCTATTTCAATTTTCTTTTTTTATACCCACCACTGTAAAGTGGGCATATATTCATTTTGCTTTTTTTTCATAATGTATGAAAAACCTAAAAGGAAGATTCAAAGACTTTATATTCTTGACTAGCGTGAAATTCTGAGTTGACTGAGCGATGTCTGTTCGTCTGTGCGGTGTTTGTTGTTAGCACTCTCATGGTTGCAAAATGAAGATGGTTGGTATTGACAATGAGCCAAATCAGCAGTGGAGCATAAATTGAACGTAACAACATTTTTTTAACAATAATTTGTGGGTTTTGCTCGCTACTCAGAAATTAGAAAAATTAAAAATCTGAAATTTTCCACATTTACTTTACGAAATACTCTTTATGTGCAAAAATGGATTAAATGAACCATGCCACTTTTTCTAACTTTTATGTTTATTTATCATAACGTAAGCGAGACAAAATGTTTAAAACTATTTGCTACATTCCCCGAATGACGATCTATTATCTGCCTAAAAATGGGTTAATTCTAAAATTCGGTAGACACCGAAATTACTTCTTTCTTAATAATAACTCCGAAATTGGTATCAAATAGAAGGACTTGAAGAGTAGAATTCGAAAAGCATAGTGGCGGGTACGTGAAATTCGGCCCGGAAAATCTCGAAGAAATTGCGTTTGAGAAATGTGCAATTAAAGCTTGATTTGAAAAAACTTCTGTTTTGCCACTAATGTGATAGCTGCGCCATATAATTGTCGTGCCGAGATTGTGCTTAAAAATCGCTTCCCCTTTAAATGCTTTTTACAGTTTCCAGGCTGTTCAGTCCGTGCGAAATGTTTGTAATCACAATGTACAATCAAGTCAGAAATTTGATACAAGCAAATATAAAGTGCCAAAATGATTCCAATTGTTTTTTTTTTTTTAGATAGGAAAGTGATCTTAGATGTGAATTCAAAATACTTTCAAATGATTTTAACAAAGCATTGCAAAACAACTTTACATTGGAAATTTCATTTTGTTATATAAAAGGCGTTACAAATAGTTTGCAATCTTGAATTTTCCAAATTTCAGAAAAATAAAAGTTTTTCGTAGGTTTTTCTCCTTCCCTGAAAATATTTTTCCGCATTGCGGCATTTTTTTTCTTCTTATGTATACAGACTTGATATCAAGAAAAACAAAAAAAATTTAACAGAAACGAAGTTGGAAGCAAAAATTTATAAAAATCAGAAAGTCAAAATTTACTCGAAGAAATAGCAAAAGAGCGAAAGGCATAAAAAAGAAAAAAAACAGCGAATAAAATATAAGTAAAAAACCTATGATTGGAAAGTACTCGTAGCTAAGAAACGTTGGACACTGTGGCAACAACAGTGACAACAGCAGCAGTAGCAGGCTGTTGATGACATGTAATTCGGTCAAGGACTCTAGAGACACTTTTATTTGCACATTGCACACCAGCAACACCACCAGTCAGCCAACCGAACTTAAGCACATAGCTATGTGAGTCTCATTTAAACTAGTGGCCACACATTAATTTATTTATTTTAGACTAGTTAAAAAGAATAGAAGAAAAGATATTAAAACATTTCTTCTTAATTTAAAATTGTAAAGCAACAATATTACAAAAACAACAATAGACAGAGTGGTAGTAGTGGCTTTGTAATGTTTAGTTTTATATTTACCTTGGTCGTTGACAAAAAAAGAAAATAAAAAACAGTTTTAATTTGTCTAAATAATAACATCGGTAGCTGTAGAAACAACAAAAGAATGTTACATAAATTATTCGTGCTCTTGTTTCTACTTTTTTTTTTACATTTTACTTCGAAAGTGAAAAACATGCATTGTTCCTATTATTCTTGGCAAGCCGGCTATGAAAAAACTACTGCATAACATACTTTTAGGTGTTGTGAAAATACCAAGACCGTTTGTGTAAAAACGGAAACTAACAAAACGGTACACAGCCAGGATTTATTGCATAACCCACAAATCCTTCTGACAAGAGAATTACCTTAATTTTTTCCGTAGTAAAGAAACATTAACTAAGATTAAATGTGAAAAACAAGATAAAGCATAAAAACAAAAAAAAAAATTAAATATAGCTTTTAGTAGCGAGAAAAGTTATATATTTGAGCCATAGATTTTTAATTGGATAAAAAAGCATTTAGACTGAGCTTAAGACAGTGGAGCTAATTATAACAAGTAAGAACATTATAGTCGGGCAAGGCCGACCCTTCAATACCCTTCACCATTTTGTCTAACACAATTCTTATTTTTATTACAGAACACAAAAATTATATTATTTATATGTCTATATAAAGACATCCATTAATCCTTACATAGGGCAGCATCTAAAAATAGGCGTAGATGACCCCAAATTTTGTTGAGTTGATTTTTGTATAAAATTAATATTATGGGCCAATTTTCATCATCACCTAGATACAAAGATCAATTTTGCCCATCAAGAATTGCCCAGCTGCTCCAAATTTTTTATACCAATTTAGAATACCGAAATGCTACTACTTAACCACTTTTGCCGCGAAATTTCGAAAATTGCAATTTTTTCTATATAACGACTTTTCATAACAGGACGTTATATGTTTGTCGAAAAAGTGGACCGATCTGAATCATTTTCAATAACGTTCGTCCTTAAGTCAAAACAGGTGACAGTAGCAAAATTCATCAAAATATCTCAAAAAATTGCGACCTGCAGCTTGAATACAAATTTACATGGACAGATGGGCAGACAATCATTCAGATTACCATTCTGAATCGATCGGTATAACAAAAGGTGGGTGTATCTTAAGTCTTTCTGCTTGTTAGGTACGTCCGCCCTAACTTTGTATACCCTGTACCACAAGTGGTGTACGGTAAAAAAAATACTTCGAGACTAATATAAAAAGGAAGATGAGATTTTGAAATAATATTTAATGAAATATTAAAAGTGACAACTATATTAAAGGTATGTCGACCAAATCAATCGAATTGGCAACAACAACTATGAAAGTTGTACTCACGTCTCAGGGCGAATGTTTGAAAGCTATCATCATCTCAATCTAATACCGAAATTTTATGCGAATTTCGTTAATTATGGCTGTTTCAGTTGTCTTAGACTAAGTGTCAATAAAACAATCTATACAGAGTTTTTTAGAACAATTCAAGCAAAATGTGGTAGATTATTACTTATGGTGGGTTGTTTATTTATTTAGTTTTTCTTTTTAAATTTTTGCATGGAACTTAAAGATATGTGTTACATGTTACTGATTTGAAATTTACAGCATTTCTTTTTTGTGGACATGAAAGCTCTTGCTGTATGCCTAATTTTTCGATTTATCGTCGCCTAACAATGTCAATTTTACAGCGATCACTGTAAAAATGCATAGGTTGGCTTAGCCAAGTAAAATTAAATTTTGTCTTAATTGCTTTGGAGAATTTGTTTTGTTCCTTTTTGGTTGTTATAAAAGGAAGAGTTCAATTAGGACATTTTTATCCTTGAGCAGCAGGTATAAAAATTAGAAAACAATTTCTCAATTTGAGCAGTTGGCGTTTGGTCGGTGAAGCTAACTGAAAATTCCACATATGTTTGTGTCACTTTCTCCTTCCTTGCCCCTTTTTTTCGCAACCTCACCGAAAAAGTTATGGGCTTTCTGTTTTTTTTTATCGGCGGATGTTCCTTATTATTGTAACAACTCACTACACTTAAGCTACGACGACCAAGCTTGTATCGCCGAAGCTTGTAATTAATTGAGAACATTTCATATATTTCTTCTTTTAAATGAATTGTGATCTGTGCACGAAGTAACATGTACATGTACGAAGTAACATACTTGGACAAAAGACGTTGCTTGGCATTGCTTTAACCCATTTGCATCATCTGAAGACGAAAATATATCAAAAGCGAGAAACGAATTTGTGTTCACGAAAAATCCTTGGTTTTATTTAACTTTTAAATTGGTACATATCTGTATTGAAAATAATGTAGAGAACTAGTTTTAATAATTTTGCAAAGTATAATGGTATTTAGAGTGTTCAACAGATATAAAATTACAATTAAAACACTAAAGCGTTTGCAGTTACACTGCTTCTCTAACTCCATGCATATGTGCGGCTACTATGATGCACAAACATTTTGTGTGCATATACAAGCTTCGATAAGATTGGTCAGGGAAATTCTATGCATATTTGTGGTTTGATAACAACAACCAAGAACGTTCCGCACATTTGCGCGTTTATCCCACTTGTCATAACTTCCACAAACGTCTTGCGAAATTTTATACAAATTTATGCACCCCGTAATGATAGACAGAGCAACACGGGGTAATCCCCAATCGTCACTGCGAGAATTTTTGCCTATTTTGCAATGTTTATGCAATCTGAAAACCGAAATATATATTATTCCAAGAACTTGCATCCAGAGATCAGTTGCTCGTGATAATAAAATAAATGCAGTAAGCGGAGTGCTGAAAGAAACTTAGAAAATTATAATCTTTTATTAACAGTTTATGACTTTTCGTAAATTCTGGCTTAAATTTTGTCAATAATATTTCTCAGAGAAGGGTATTCGCTGCAAATATACTTCAATTCGGTCTATTAATATGTGCAAATGTTGAATCTACAGGGAAATAATAGTTCTCCTTTACTTCATTCACGTGGCCAAAGCTCTTTATTCGAAAGACCTGCTTCATTTCCGTTTCTTTCGATTCTTTCTTTTTGTTTGGCGATAAAGAATTACGTGTTCGCTACAAAACTTCGTAGATCTTATCTTTATCGCGAAACTTTTGTTTACAAAAAAAATTTTTTTAAATGTGAATAAAAATTTCGTTTGTGTAAATAATTACAAACGATAAGTTCAATATATATTTTTAATAAACATCGCTTCCGGCTTTAAAAACATGTTTCAAAAAAATTTGGAATTTTCTTTTGAATTAACACACATATTTCTAAATATATAAGCGCATAGACATAAGCGAAAAGTGTTGCTAAGTCAAATGCTGCATCTAATCCCTCTTAGTGGGTGTTCATTAGAATATAAATCATAGCTCCTATAAAAGGTAAAGAGACATTGAAGAGAATAGAAAAATTGTATTATGAAGCTGCAGATGCAAACAGATACGAATACGAACTTTCAATATTAGTTTCTCTCACTCTCATAAAATTAATATGTGGTTATATGTATTTACATAAGCATTTCTGCTCATATAAGCTGGCATTGGGCCAATAAACATTTTTTGCCTGGCCCCACACTCCCTCTTTTCGAAGCTTGTTAAACGTGACATGTAGTAAATTTGTGTGTGCTTTATATCCTGTGTTTTTCGGTTTGTAGAGAAATCTTTACCTAAAGTTTCGCTCGTAAGTATATTATAGTTGCTAGTCAAAGAGAAAGAATAGAAAATAAAACCCACACAATAGGCTTCAAAATGCCTTTCTGTGTAATGCACAGCATCTATCTAGCATATTTTTTTTTTCTTTTTTTTTATATAAAGTATACCTACATTGTCTGCTGAACAAGTTTACATATTCTGTTATTATTCTAAGTGTCCGTTGTCAATGGCACCACCGCCCGTTCGCCTCCAAGTGTCAAGTGATATAAAGTTAGAGTTTCTCCCGCAACATACGTAGCAAAGAATTTTAAATTAAGTGTATTTTCTCACTACCTGCTGCTTGCCGGTTTTAATAAAATTACGTAAATTTATTTAAAATTTAAAAAAAAAAACAACGAAAAACAATGATAAGTTTACAGATAAACTTTTAAGCTATGTATATGAATATATAATATCAATGTCACCTGCAATGACCTTAGCAACCGTTAAATAGATTTATTAAACGTAAAATTATTAAACGTTGCTTCCAAAGTTTTATATAATAAAATTTCTCTATTGATATGTACGTAATGTCGGTAAAAAAAACGTGTTTAATATAAATTATGGCGAGAAAAAAAAAACTTTGAAATAATTTGGCACTCGTTTCATTCGCTTGAATATTCAATAATAATTTTAATAGGAAATCCAAAAAGCACTGGGATGACTAAGCTCGCGCACAACACGTATGTGAGCCAAAACCTATAGAGCAAATATAAATTACAATATATAACGACCGTGACAATAATAAAATGGCTGCTGGGTTAAAAATGTTTTGTAAAATAGAAAACATTAAAAAATAATCAAACGGAACCGAAAGAAGAAGGATTTTAAAAATTGATTTACGTACCTCGACAAAGATTGACTTATTTGAAGAACACAATTCGTTAAATCAAAAAAATTAATCCAAGATATATAAGTTGCAATGATTAGACTGGAAGATAGCATTGAAAGCTATAGTTTTATTCGGTCAATTCTTGAATCGTTTCCATCTAAACGTACGCCTTATTGACAATCATTAACACAGAATTCCTGTGTGGCCCCAAATAACGCAGCTAGAATGCTAATTCCACAAGTTCACAAACAATGTTGATTGTTCACAACGACTTAGACTTCATGAATTGCAGTTTTCCGTAGCACTTGCCTGAACGGTGGAGTTTCGCTACGTGGAGCGTTGATACATGATCGATACACGGCCATTGTGCAAAGAAAAATTACGCTTACAAATATTAACAAGAGGAAGAATAATGGACAATTTTGACGACTGTAAATTAACAAAAGTTTTCGAGAGGTTGCAATACGGGAATGATTGGTTCAATAAAAAATTCGAGTTCCAAACGTTATCGCGGCGTATATCTTTTCATGATACTGCAAGGCGTATTAATCATTATTAGCTAAAAACCTTTTTAACGAGTCTTCTCACGGCTCCGACTTAAACCAAACGATGCGCACAGATGGAATAAACACTGCGTAAATACATGATTAGACTAAAATTAAATAATAAGATATTAAAAAGCTAACCCACGAATGCTGCCTGACTTTTCAAAACATGTTTTAGACAGGACTAATTAACGTAATTTTAAAGGAGTATAGTTATTTCTAATTTTTATATAAAAATATTAAACAAAATGAAAGTGTTTGATCTCTGCGCATGCACTCGTCATTGAACCTGTACTTTTCTTTTCCAGAGGTGCACTAAGGAATAATTGCATTCTTAAAGGGGACCATTTCGTAATAATACGAAATCTAAAGAATTATAAAAAACTGGTAAAACAAATGTAATCGTAGTTAAATATTTATGATGATGTGTTAAATACAGCAACAAATATTTTTTATAAAAAGAGACAATGTCGAGCCTTAGCTACGTTGCAGTTTGCGCTGGTAGTCTGAGCAGACTTGGATTTAAATGTTAAGAAAAGTTTTTCTTATTTACTTCCAAAGGGTTAATCATATTTCATGCAATCAATTGTTTACATGTCTGTGTCCTGTTAGCCTAGTAAAAGCTAGTTGAAAGATTTAGTTGTTTGCCCTTGAGGCCGTGAACAAGGTTGGATGTATTGCCCGAACTAGCTGGTAGCCGTATCAGGGTTAATCAGCTTCACGTTCCCAATCGATTTAGCCACGAGAAGGGCAAGAAAGCATTAGAAAGGAAAAGCTTGATATATATTCCTTATTGAATAAGAAACGAAAAACGTCCATTTAGCGTTTTAGTTAATATCAGATTAATTATAAGTATTTTCAGTCTAACTTCAAACTTGTTGTGTTAAGTTCATGTGAACTTTTTACCGCAATTATTGCGACATTGATGACAAGTATAAGTAATCAAGTAATATGTCCCATGAGACACCTACGGCTTGTTTCAAATTGTTACAAACGTACAGATAAAGGTATGAATTTTCGCTTTTCTAAAAATATAACATACAATAAACAGAACGCGAACAAAGCAAAACAACGAAAACATTTAATAATTATATAATGAAATTATTAAAAAATGTTTTTCCTATCTGCACAAAATGTATACAATTAGACTGAAAGTAATTTATGATGTACGTTGGCCATTAAATATTAGTAGATGATACGGCTGACAACAATTTTTTTCAAGTGAGCATACATAAGGTAAAAACTACTAGAGTTATAAGAAATTGAGAATGATCGTACGTGTACGTGTTTCTAGGTACAGTGGAATGGATGCGAGGGTGGCGGCAGGGCATTAAAACATACATTGCGTCAGTGAGTTTGGCAGTAGTTTTGCTCTCGTTCAGGACCGCGTCAATGAAAGTATTTCTGGATGACAGATGTTTCTTCGCTGTCATTGTCAATAATGACAGTGTCCATTGCATATTAGGCAGTTTCTTTCATTACGGCGTATGTGTCTGCGTAGATAGATTGCAATGAAGGTTTTTCCTTGTTAGCCTTTATTGTACATTTAGCAAAGAGTTTGATCTTTATATAGGATATATGGAAATATATATATTATGTTGCGTGTAAGCGGCACGCCAGTTATCCTAGATCTCGATGCTAATGTTTGTCTATACCTCTGGTTTAGTAAAATGCCATTTATGTTGGCATAAGGGGTGAGCTGCTAGCAGAATGGTGCATTTCCGCTGGAGTACGTGTTGCTAATGTACCAAGTTTAGAATTTACATATAATGATCCAGCTAAAGTTAGTGGCATAGATTTGACGCGCGTAAATTGGGCATCTTTGGGGTTGTTTGAAGTTAATTAAAACATAATTTGTGGGTGTGGCTTGTGACCACCAATTAATTAAAATTGGGGTGTCTCCTGTCCAAATTAATGAAGTCCTGACATCTGACATTAAAAGATGGAGTACGACTGGAATACCTCCGGGATTCTTGTCAAGGAAAGGACATCTCGACTATCATGTGATGTTTCCCGACGGAAGCCGGTTAATGAGGAGATTCTTTACATTAATGAATGCTTGTGATAAACCAATGACTTGCTCCTTCCGCGTAGCCATAGGGTTAATCGTAGAGGAGTTAAGTGGCGGTCTTCAAGTCTGAAACAAATGCGTAGGTCCGTCCGCCAGCTCAGAAGCATGTTCCGAAGAGCCAGGCGGCTACCTAGTGTGAATGAAACTCATCTTAGTACTGCCTACCAGCAATACAAAGCGATTGATTGTCCGAGTTAAAGGACAAAAGTGGAGATCATTTATTCTAAGCGATAATCTTTGGGGTCAAGTCTATCGGATACGGTGAGACAAATGGCTTTCCGATATTAATTGTTCATGAGGATAACATAGCCTTGACTAACTGGACTGACTGTATGCGTGCTTTAATGTCTGAACTTTTTCCTAGGGTAGAGGGATCGCTTTTACCACTAGAACTGGTGTCTGTTCCTCCGATGTTAGAAATGCATGAAGTCGGGTATGGGATCTCTCAAATAAGATCGAAATATCTCTTGGTGGAGACGGTATAACTGGGGAAATGGTTAAGAACCTTTGGAAAGTTATTCCTGAGTATTTACATGCGCTTTGTAGTAAGTGTCTGTCTGAAAACTGCTTTCGGTCTGAGTGTAGTACTGTTGTGGCTTGGCACCTCAAATGGATCAATGAACAGACACGTTCTACGTCTGTTCGCCGACTTTACATGGACCTTGGACTAGTTAAAATGGGACTGAGCTTTGCGCAAGAATTAACCCTTTAGGCAAATTACTTCTCGAAAAGGAAGGCTTGTTTTTCAAGCCAGATAGAAAGTGTCTGGATAGACGTTGCGCGTATCATGCATGCGTATCATGATGGACTCCTTGCTTAGGCACTTTGAAAGGCGGTGTAAATATTGTGCTTACGCAGATGATCTGCCCATTTTGGCCAGTACTAATTCAAGAGCTGCCCTCGGGCGTCAATCAGTAGCTTTACTTAATACTGCAATAAGTAGCGAAGATGAGGTGGGTGTCACCTTGTCAGTGGAGAAAACTGTGATGACGTTGCTGAAAGGCAACCTATCATCCAGGAGGCATCCCATTATAAGAATTGGCAACGAAAGCGTTAGATATGCCTCGGAAGACGGTTACCTGGGTATTAGAGTGGGAGAGCACTTAAACTTTCTCCCGTATTTTGACAGTATTCGACTGAAAGTTACTACACTTGTTGGGCAACTACGTCGAGTTCTTAGGTCTGGCTGGGGCCTGGGCAAACGTGCTGTTCGTGCCATATATCGGGATCCCCTTATTGCGTGTGCAACGTATGGTGCTTCGGTTTGATATCGAGCGGCTGGGGACAGGGTAAAATTTTAAGATGGCAGAGAGTTAAATTACTAGCTTGTTTATCTGTCTGCCGTACAATTGTCAGTAACGCACAATAGATCTTTAATGGGAGGAGCCTCCGTGGATCTTCAGGTTTTGTATGCGAGTGCGGCCTAAATTAAAAAAGGGATCTGCCATTGCTACCCGCGAAAGGGCTTTATTTTGCGAGGATGGAGAGAGAGAACTTGACGTACAAAGAATGCGTTAGGCTTTTGAGGGTCTGCGCCTTATGGCAAACTCATTGGGATAACGTTGCCAAAGGCAGAACCACATAGCAGTTTGTTAGCCATGTCACGTTTATAGGAGACCACCCTGATTTTAGATTTAAATTTTTTGTGGGCTTTCTACTTACGAGATATTGTTCACTAAATCGTTCCTCGTATCTTATCTGTTATTGGGGCATGTTCTTGTGGCTGCCCGTCCGAGGATTGAAAGTATTACTTTGTAAATGTTCACTCTATTCCGACATTAGAGACTTAGCCGCTATAGAAACTAGGGTGCACGATAACAATTACATTCTTAACGAGGCTTTCTCTGGCATGTACAAAGCTTGAACATACCGATGCCTTTCAAAGACGTCGTATTGGCGAGTGTAGGCGCCAGCGTACCAATTCAGCCTCTGAGTGGATTCCCTTCAACTTTCGGTATTTCACGACTTGTTTCATATTGGAACTTAGGCCACCAGTCCGAGAGGTATGGATCTAACTGGTATGTAGCCATATGCTACCATAATTCGGATCTTAGACTTTTAAAAATCTAAGGTACCACGTGGGTTAGAGTGCCCAAAAGACCCCCTGTGTGCAAATGCCGACTGCAGTTTTTGCTGCAGCGGAATCTGCGTAATATGAGTCTTCTACCTGGCTGCTGGAAACAGCCCTTAGGGGAGTTTCGTGGTAGTTGTGTTTGCCCCCAAAATCGCCGGACCCTAAATATTTGATGTGTTATATAGGCCTCGCCCGTCTCAGAGGAAAGTACATGCCATACATATGCCCTTGATCTGGAAATGCATAAGAGCCTGCCTGCTCTTTGTGGGGTCAGACACACTCCGTGTGTTATCGGGCACCATGGAGTTATGCCTCCGCGGCAGGAGCTTACGTTAATCCCCTGTAACACATCTGGTGTTTCCAGGTGCTCTTGTAAAAATTGCCATTACTCATTGCTTTTTCAGACGATCCCCAGCACATTAATGAGTACGACGTGTGAGAGAAGAATTAATTTTTGAATAGTAACCACAGTTTGTAAATATTTATAGAATTCTAAAATAGAAATGCTGCTCTAAAGCTAAACAGCTTTTTTATGTAGGTAGAAAAATCGAATTTTTGTGCGAAGTAATATTTTAAAGACAACACTACTTTAATCGGGGTTTTCTCAAAGCTATATTTTTCCAGATTGCCGTTCTTACCGCCATGCGTCATTTCTTGAACGGCTTCAAATTTCGACTGTGGTATCATCATAAAATTCTTCCATGAAAGGTTGTTGCGATCTGTAAATTCACAAGAACAGACTTTACAGTCGATAGTTTATTTTGTATGTATTCATTTGCAGCTGTAAAGACATAGGCCAATTATGTATATAGATTTTTTTTTTTTTTTTGATGATAGTTACTTAGAGAATACCCAATGTCACGCCCATGAATGGGACCGTGGGCAAAGAGAAAGCAGCTATAAAAAGAGCGAGGATGTAGATGCAGCCTGGGGGTTATCATGGTTATTGAAAATATGGAAGGTTAAAGAACGTAGATGTAGTTAGACTAAAAAGCTAGTCAAGCACCTTGCTCTGCAACTGATAATAGTAGCGTTAACCGTCAGAATCGACAAAAAATTTACGCGTTTACACGTAGTTTTTTTTTTTGAAAACGCCGTACATATTCCACTACAAAATTTTACGGTCAATCTATAGTTGAAAATACAAGACAATCGATTGAAGACTGAGAAACGATAATATGCTATCTAAAAGAGAGCTGTTTTGCTAGTATGTTAATACTCTTAAATCTGCTTGATTTGGCAGGCTCTTGGCAAGTATTTACCCTTGATAACGCATACAATAGCTAACGCGATAGCAGTCATAAGTTCTTTTGGTCTACAAGCACATTTAGTAATTTACCTCATTTCTCTCCCTTAGCGATAGGGAATTCTTCATAGCTGCGCGTTTTGTCAAATCGTTTATATTTTCATTAGTTTATCGGGATCTCCTTACTGTATTTGAGCAGGTTCAGGACATGGCGCCTATTTTTAAAGTCCAATTTGCAAAGGTACGGTATTGTAATATGAATTACGCTAATTTTTCTGATCATTCGAAGAAATCTAAGACTGTTATGAATTCACTACCAACCGCTGAAAAAGATTCTGCTTGCTACCCCATATTTAAAAGATGAAAGTGCTTAAATTTTACGTCTATAATCGAACTATTTCGCTACACTGACGTTCTCATTGCACTTGCAACTCATTGAAGTATAGGTGAAAAAGAGCTTGTAAAACATATGTGATTTGTATAAAATGCATCCGCAGCAGTTGTTTAGAAAAGAAAGTTTTAAAAATAACTTATTATCGAAAGCCTTATAAAGCGTAATATAAAGTAAGCCACTGTGCCCGCAATTATAGCAAACGTTCTTACTTGTAAAGTGGATACGATGCTCACGTGCTCAAATTGATTGACTTTATGGATAAAACCTTATTGTATACTACTCCATAACCAAGCAGATAAAATCGCTTTCCGTGAGAATTCACCTCCTGTTCATAATACCTCCGGAAAGTGATGAGCTCCTTGAGCCAATTTAATTCGCTAAGATTCATATAATGACTTTCGAAAGCTATTTTCTTATTTTTTCGATTTTTATGCTTCGTAGTAAATGATGAAAATAAGAGTTTTACGGGTGCTTTAAACATTCCATTGGGTTTCCAGCGTTGCGACAAACAAAAATTAAAAAAAAAACAAGTAAGAAGTTTGTAATTGACGGAAGCCGAATCTCGCATACCCATCAATGCACTTTTCGCATTCTACTCTCCATGTTCCTTTATTCGATAACCATATCGGTGGTATTATTAAGAAAAACTTAATCCGCAGAGTTACCGGGTTCAATTTAGAATTAGCCCATTTTTGGGCGGATAATATTATCTTCATTTGAGGAATGTAAAGATTCACAACATAACATACAAAATACACATACAACATTTTTAAACATTCTGTCTTGTTTGCCATATGATCAATAAGCAGAAAATCTCAATAAAGTCAAAAAAAGAGAAGTTAATCGCCTGTAACTTTATGTGGGTATGGCCAACAGAATATATATACTTTCTCTCCAGCTTCCTTTTGGGTTTTACATACATTACGAAACAAAACGGGATGATTATACCCCATCTTTCAGTGATGCGAATAAAAACAAAAACGCACTTTTGATATTATAAATTGCGGATATAATGTGCACTAAATTTTTAAATCACGTTTCCGATGCGCATTCTTAGAGGGGACAGATTCGCGACAAAATGTTCGTTATACTAATATAGCATAATTGCTTTTATACACATATTATTGTTTTTCTTAATAATAAAGATAAATAAATTATTTAGAATTTTTTTATATATACAATTTCCTTTAAAATGTTAATATAGAATTTCTGCAAAGAGACGAAAAAAGAAACACGACAGAACGTTACACGAAACCCGTGAACTATGGTTGCGGGCTGATAGCAGTATTCTTTGAGTATTACTTTGCGGATCTGACGGATTTTTATTAAATAACCACAAAAATATTGTTTTCTAATATTAATATTTCTTGAAATTGTTGTCAAATGCGATACGAACTCACACTAACATCGCATATATTCTTTTTGGCACGTATTAAGCTTGATAGCTGAGGGTCACAGCAAGTGTAAGCTAGCAAAAGATTTGATTTAATTCGTCGAGTAAAGGAAGAAGAAAGACACGCAGTTTTTCCATTTTAAGGAGAAGATACTGCATTTCATCGTCTGAAATCCACAGAGGTAGTTGTAATGCGAAGCATTTTTTGAATTATGGGTGTGTTATTTTAGTAGATAGGAATCAAATTTTTACATTAATCTTAGTTGGATAGAGCAAACATTTCTATTCTAACCTTTTGATCAACATTTCGTTTAGACTCTAAGTTAGGATTTTGTGAAATCTTTGTACCATCTTTCACACCAATATCTACAATGAATTTGAAGGTAAAAATTTTTTCTTATGACGCGAACGATTTTCAAACGTATTCTGAGGCCCTTAACTCTGCCAATCTTCATGCCTTAAATTTTTAGGAGCGTGAACTTTTTAAAAATAACAAATAGACAGACGATCAGACAGAGAGATCGACTTAGAATCTTAAGCCGGTTACATAAGTGAAAATTTTGGGAACAGAAACCGCACTATAACACTCGCCAATCGAGAAGAAATATATTGTATATTTTAGAGGTGAACGTATCTTTCGATTGACTTAATATGTTTTTTAATATAAAATAAATTTACAAATGATTCTGAAAACAGCATTTTAGCGGACGAACAATCCGCCACTGACCCGAAAATTTTTGTAAGATATCTTTAAAGCCTATTAATAAAGGTAACGCATATTAAGATAGGAAAGAAAAATCTAATTAGCATTAACTTTCAAAGACATAACAATTGAAGACTTAATTTGAGCCTCTAAAGACATTTTCCACACTGAAATAAGAACACTATAGTCACGGTCCACCACTAACTCTACAACTATTTGTGTAACGATTTTTCAAAATAAGGCATTAAGGCAAAACGCGTTAGTGTACCAAATTTCGTTCAAGTACAAAAAGTGAAAGTATCAAAAGGAATTCAGCAAACATAAAAGGAATTGTATACGCAAAGTCAGCTATTTAACCGCTTGGAACGGTTCTTGGACCAGAAATGTGAGTGAATATGACGGGTCCTTAGGTAGCAAGTACTACAGCGTCCAAGACATAATTCACCATCAGTTTGAATTCAAGTGAACTTAGGCTGTACACTAATATTAAAGGCTTAACCCAATTAAGGTTGCAGATAAAAGAACAAGATTCTTAAAATTATGCAGCTGATGATTAAGCATAAGATATATAAGATCTAATGATGCTAATCAGCACACCGTCAGCGCATTCATAACCGAATTAATCAATTGAGATTGTACCATGCTGAAAGTTATTTCAGTGCGAGCACGTCAGCACATGGCGAAGATAAATTAATCGATATACTTTTAATACGATTTTGGTAATAAGAAGATGTTCAGAGCAATACAATTAGAGGAACACGCAAGATACGCTAAAGAGATTAGGTTATGAACTTCACTTAAACTTTTAGAAATGATCCTAAACAGATTAAAAAACTTATAGTTGAATTTGCGTTGGCTAGGTTTTATAAAAAGATAATGCCTTGACGGACGTATGGGAACTTTGAAGTCAATCTTATTTAGGAAAACCGCAAGTGAGTAATAGCATTTAACAACTTAACCAAGGAGGTAACGCCTAAGAAAAACCTACGTTTCTTAAATAAGGGTAAGGATAGGAGTAAATCCCAATCTAAAATAAGTACCGCAAAGAACAGCAATAGTTTTTATACGTATTCAATTGAATCAACTTGATAATGTTAAGAAGTCGACCATACGACCGAGGAATTTTCCAGTATAGGCCGTTCCGTAACGTAAGAGTCATCGAATTTGCTCGCCTAGCGTTTAATAAAGCGTAATATTAATTTGCCTTTATTTACAGCATGTTCAATATGTAAATTGAAACGAAGTTTATAGTCAAACAGAACATCAAAATCTAAGAAAGTGTCTATACTTTACAGCTTGTGAAAACCAAAAAAGTATTCCATTAAGAACGAATTTCGCCTTGGAGATCACAACTTCTTACATTTATTTCGGTTTAAAATCAGGGAATTGAATGTTACTATGCTATTTACATTATCTTGCATAGGGGACGTGAGTAAGGCTCCGAATTAAAGGCTGGGAATAATTTAACGTTATCAGCATTATCGGGTGTAAATGAAAACATGGAAAAACTACCGGTTTTCCTTGAGGCTGTTTCAGTTTCTTATGTAACGTGGGCGTGTATGTGGGCAGATCGAAAAAGCTTTATTACCTTTGGATTCTTAGTGGATCAAAGAATGTTTGTGCTGAATTTCAGCTTCCCTTCTTTATTTTTGTGATTGTGGCAAGTCGGCAAAAAAAGGGGGTATATGTAATGGGCATCACGACAACTGGGCCATGTAGAAAAAAACTGATTATAGGTATTTAAAGATCTTTTCATATTAATAAATAAAGCTCAGCAAAAAAATTTTGGAACATTACATGCTTCACAAGGTTTTTTTGAAGATCGAAAATAAAAAGGGATCAAAATGACGTGCTCAATGATTTTAGAATTAATATACCCTTGCACCACAAGTGATGCGTGGTATATACAAACAGAATAACATAAGAACGTTGTGTTGGCTTCGATTACATATTAATTTCTGAACCTACATTCACAACAATTGGAAGGAGAACGTACGACTGTTTTTTCTCTAATCAAATCGTCGTGGTCTTAGTACCGACTTTGTCAAATAAATAGACGACTCATATTACAAGTAAATATGTATACATTTTTTATGATTACAGATACGCATTCCTACACGTTACGATCTATATATTTTAGAATAGCATCGAAGAAATGCAAAATTAAAGAAATCATTGACCTCGGAAAATCTATACTAAACGTTTGTTTAATAAATTCAAAAGAAGCACATGTTGAAAATGATGCCATGGATACATATGTACACAGAAGATTCATTTTATTTGTTCTTTATAAAAATTTTCGTTTCAAATAGATACACAACTTTCTCATTTACCATTTCCTTTTGTAAAAAATGTTATTTATTGAATATTTATTGAATATTAATCATACAAAAACAAAAAAAAAAGAAAGAGAGGAAAATAAATACGCGTATTAACATCGCGTACTTTATAATGAGACTTTCATTCGACAGCGTGAAATTCAATTTAAAAGCAGCACGAATGAATTGCTTTAATAAGAAAACCGTGAAATATGTGTAATAAAAATCTATTTTATTTGAAAACGGACAGATAAATACGAATAAACTTCCATTTTCATGGAATGTTCGTTATTTTCGATAATTAATCACTTATTATAATAAATTTTATAAAATTAGATTTGTATTTAAAATTACTGCAGATTAGTTAAAACTAATGTAAACATTTTATTCAAATCTTAATAAAGACAAGTTAATTGCAAAAAGTTGGAAAGTCGCACAATATTTACCAACTTTAAAGGCGAGGGGGAAATTAATGGTGCAATTTTTCTTGTGGTGTTCTTCTTAATCATACTCTTAAGTGTTTTTGCTACTTTTGTAATGGAAAAATGAATCCATGAAAGAATTCATCTTTCCTTGTGCTTGCAATTATTATTTCTCTGCCGATTCGTAAGAAATGCCGTTAAAAACTCATCAAAACTCGCGTGTGTCATTAACTTTCCGGTTGGTAAATGGTGTAAAACGTCCGCAGAAGCCTAAAAAGTGCCAGTTGATTAGCTTCTATTGCAGCAAAATTGAGAGACGGAGAGATTTACCTCCAACAACAGATTCCCAAAATGTACTTTATAATACTTTATTATGCAAAAAGCCCCGGACCAATGAAACTGAGTTGTATCTAGTGTTATATAAAAATTTGTATTCTTCTTTATTGGCGTATTTGTTAAGTGCAATCAAAATCTTATATTTAAACTCATCCACTGTTGCTTTCTGCCACTTGATTAGTCAAACTTAGTCCGTATCATGTACTTTGTTTCATGGATTTTCAAAAACGAATATTTGAAAACTGTTTTGTACGTCATACATTCTCCTTCAACTGTCACGCAAATAAAAAAGTTTGGTTTTTTTATTATTATTTTTGTTGGCGTGCGAAACTTTTACATATTCTCTAAACGAGACCTGGTTATACCCCACATAACTGTGGGAGAAAGTGACAATATGTGATAATAAATAGTAACAAACATTTCAATACGTTACGATGTAAGAGAACCATTGGTTGGTTTAATAAGTGTGTAAGTAAGCATTAGTATACCTTCATAACGTGTTACCACATGTTGGCGCTACTGCTACTATTCAAATTGAATTGAAAACTATGACAACAACAGTTAATACTCACAGATACATAACACAGAGATTACCTTTCCTTCTTCATTTCGTATATATATGTGTGTGGTGTTATGTACAGAAATGTTTGTTTACAATACTCTACATGGTAAGAAGGTTAGGTGTTGCTCTAGCTATTGGGGTTTAGTGAATGGTATTGATGTTTATTTATCTTTTAGGTGTTTTATTGCTGTGCTCTAGTTATATTTAAATTGTATTAATGGCACGTTTTGTTAATTAATATCTACGGATATATTAAAAATTTACTTGTGCTAAGAAAGACATCTAATATCAAAAAGCTAAAGAAAACTAGAATCAAAAAAAAAGGATTAAAATAAAAATAAGAACTGAAGAAGAAAGAGGAACGGATTCAAAAAATTTTGGGTTCATTTAATTTTCCCATTGAACGTTTTTGGTCAAAAAATACCCAAAAAAACTTTATATACAAAAGTGGAAAACGTATGACTCCTACGAAGAATATAACTTTAAAGGCATTTTGGAAATGAATGAGAAATTACGATCGAAAAATTTCTTTGCCTTCTACAAAAACAAAAAAAGCTAATAGCAGATGCTTATTGCTAGCTGCACATTCTCCCTATGTATCTCCTTCTCCCATAAAAATGAAGAGAAATAAACCGACACGCAACCAAGGAATGCCATGTTTCGTTCCTTTCAAATTTTTAATCGCTTTGTCGGGCGCTCTCACTTTCTCTCTTGCTTCGTCTCTCTACGTCTCTTAGATTTTATACATATGCTTTATAATAGAGTATAGTCTGGGTTTCCAAAACGAAGTTGATGGCGAACATTTTATGCCTACCGATATGTTTTGGTAGCATATCTTTATCTAAAACGAACTCTTAGTACCACTTAATATTTTTATGACGCTTAAATTAAGAAGCAGTGCTTCCCTTACATTTTCTACTATTAACGGAACTAAAACGGGCTAATGTTCTATTGTTAGAACATAAAGAAATTTAAAAGCACATAAACCAGTGATATAACAATAAAGCGGATTGAAGTGACAGTTAAAGTACTTAAACTGTTGTGTTGCAAAGGACGTGGACGTATTAATTTTTTTTTTTGACAAGAATGTATGACCAACTTAAAAGTTGTATACGGTAGCCCAATAATGTTGCATACAATACCGAAAATTGGGTTTCTCTTATTAAAAACTGCATGTATGGTCTGAGGGTCAAAAAATATATTTCTTAAGAAACAAAAACTTATATTAAATAACACTTCAAGATTTTTTTGACTTGAAATGGAATTATCAGCACCAAATATACTTTAATCCCATAAAAGTTATAGAAATATCTACATAAAGCGAAGATATATCACTAGAAGGTTCGAAAAAAAACATATTTAGGTACTGTTTGCTTTCATACATATGAATAATAATTTATCAATTATAATGTATTTCTTTCTTTCTTTAAGAAGTCGAGATAGAGAAGTAGCAAAACCAATTGGAATTAGTCGTTGGCCTGAACGGTGCTTATTTTCCGGGATATTTATGTGATTGTACTATTTTTGTAATAGTTTGAATAGTAGCACGACTAATTCTAATTGGTTTCGCTATCCGATTTTTCTCGACTTCTTTCTTACCTCATTTTAAGTCAAAAAAATCCTGAAGTGTTATTTAATATAAGTTTTTGTTTCTTAAGAAATATATTTTTTGACCCTCAACCCACAAATGTAGTTTTTAGTAAGAGAAAAAGCAATTTTCGGTACTGTATGCAATCTTTATTGGACTACTATACAGTATCATGGAATTTTCACTGATGTACCAACTACTGTGTAGTATTCTCACTCCAGCCGAATTTAAGCTGTCTACACCTTGAAAACACTTTATTTCCATCAATAGATGTCAATCTGTATAAAATATATATCTGAAACTTAACAGGAATTTTATTTATTTCTTTGAAGTAATTTTCATATAATCTAAGCTTACAATAACTTCAAATTCATCTCAAAATAGGACAACTTTTGCGTAAACTTAAAAAATTGCCAATAATTAAAATTAGTTACATTTATACTACACATTGTATCATTTTTGATAAATACTCTTGTAAACGCTTGCTATAATCGACCTAAAAACAAGTTTAAGAATATTTATGATGAAAATTTTCCTTAGAGTCGCTACAAGGAGCGTATTTTGTAATGATTATTGTTTAATTGACTTTTATATTTATTGTGATTCATTATAATTTGCTATTGCCCAAAATCTACTCGAATATCTTCACTTAAAATTTCCCACTATGCAGATAAAAGAAATTGATTATAACGAATACTACCAAACTATTTACCTTGCAGTCGCCACGGCATTTTCGTTCACTTTTCGTTAACCATATTTCAGCGCAATTACGATCTAGTGTATAATCCTGTTATGTATGCTTATTAATGATAGTTGGAAAACATTTGCTAGTAAATTCTTCTTAGTTCTTCTATTCTAATGTTATCTAAGGGAAGCTCGGAAACAAGTGCATTATAATGCATATATAACGTACAACGAATAAACTAAATAATTGTTTACATCCTATTTCTAAGGACATCCTATTTAAAATATTTGAAAACATTTAAGAAAAGTTTTTTAGCTTTAAAAATACGTTTAAAAAAAGACTTACCTGCCGTAAGGATTGAGACTACGGACTTCCCGTAATTATTTGTTTAATTTTTTCAGACAAAAAAAACAAAATTAAAAAGAGTTAAGTAAACTCAATTTTAGCTAACATGGCAAGATAAATTTATTAAATTTGTTGGAATTGATTGTTGTTGTTACAATTTCATGAAAAAAGTTTGCTAAATGAGCGAACTTCGAATTTGGTAACTTGAGAGAGTAATTAAATGAGCGAACTTCGAGTTTGGTAACTTGAGAGAGTAATTAAATGAGCAAACTTCGAAACAGATGCAATTAAATATTGTTGGGAATAAGTGTACGACATCGACTAGCAACCCATTAGCTTCATTTCATTTTTGAAAAGAAGGTGTGATATAATTTTCCTTGGCTTGACTGGGTAATAAGAAGAAAATGAAAAAAAAAATTGTACCACAAAATTTGCTTTCACGAAGTGCAACATTACAGATTTTATGATATCTAACAAATAAAAAAAATTAATGGCTTGGTAAATTAATAATTTTCGTATTCATAACAGATTTATTTGTTAATAAAAATACCAAGAAACCATTGCATCATTGGTTGTTATTGTTACTTTGTTTATTCATTGTTTTCTCTCTTAATCTCTCTCCCTTTCTGTGGTTACCTTCGTTGTTGTTGTTCGTAAGTGGTTATTAATAGTTCTTCGTATCAATCCCAAATGTTCCACATTTTGTTTGACTTTTCATTTTTACTCCAATTAGTCTCAAATATATTTTGTTGAAAAAATTCACGCACATATACGAACCCTTAAGCACATGAATTTGCTTTTCTTATTAGAATATATCGAAGAAGATAATTTCTACTTTTTCTCTCCTTTACAAAAAAACAAACAGTTTTTCAACATTAATCGCTCTTGCGATATCGCTATATTCACTTCATTTCCATAGACACTTCACTTTTTGTTGTGCAATTGTTATTCTGGTTTAGCATAAATAATTTTTTCTTATACACACAAATAAAAAACCCGTTGGTTCCCGATTAGTGCTAAAATGTTTGCGTATCCATCATCCTTTTCATTGATTTTTAATAAATGTATAGATATTAAATTATATATTCCCAATTTACTCGTTTTTTTCACCTTACATATCACAAAAACATACATATGCACGTTTACGTACGTTTTTTATTTGCTTACAGATCTTTTTTAACGTAGAGATACAAAGCGATATTAAAAATTTACATAGGCTCTGTAACAATTTATTTATTTATTGTTTATTGAGCTTACGTACATTATTTCACATCCCGAAAACAAAATTTATCCGTCTTTATTGTCCAAAGTTCAAAAATACGAAGCGAGCGAAACAACTGACGCGACTGACTGATGATGGACCGTAGGAGCAATATAAATTTCAAAATCTAAAAACTTTGTATGCATGTCGTATATATGCTTTTGTTTTGTTATTTAAAATTTTGTCTTTTTGAGAGTAAAATATTTCACTTTGTATTCTTATAAGACCCGCTTTTAACTTTTTAAGAGTATGTTCACAAGTACACTAAATAAAGAAAAATGGAAAATCGTTGAAATGTTATAATGAAAAAATCTCCTCTCAGAGCAAATAAAATTTTACAATAACAAAATACCCTGGACTCAATATTATCAAGTATTTAAAAAAATTTCTCTCAGAGCAACAAAATTTTACAATAAGAAAATGCATGGTTTTGAATAGAGTGAGTGCTAACAAATAATTTTTTTACTTTCTCTCTCTCTCTGTCTCTCTCTCTCTCTCCTTACATACATCATATGTATTTTGCTGTTTTCTGCTTTTGAGTAAACAACAACGTTTTGTTCGATAGACCCACGTACAGTAACTCCAATGTGTATATTCATTCGTACTCAATAATTTCCGTATACAAATTCTATATAATTGAGAAAATACAAATTGCATACAAAAGAGTTTTTGATTCGAACAATTACTTGAGTACACACGGGATAAATGAAAAAAACGATAACAAATGAAAAAAAAGTCTCAACACTCTCTCAAAGTCTCAACACTCTCTCAAAGTCTCAA
>NW_023998459.1:1181002-1205528 GCF_014805625.2 Glossina fuscipes | reverse complement strand
AAGTCTCAACACTCTCTCAAAGTCTCAACACTCTCTCAAAGTCTCAAGTCTCTCATTTGGTCCGTTAGATAATTTGGTCCGTTAGATAATTTGGTCCGTTAGATAACACAGTGGGGTTACCATTTAACCATTTAACAGAGCTGCCATTTTTTGACTATTTTTCTTATTTATTACAAGCGACTTGAAATTTAGTAGAACGTTGTAGAAGAAATTCGCCGATAATTGTTTTTATGTTTACTAAATTCGAATTATTCGAATTTATAGCCGTCTTGTCATCGTTGAAAGGCTGAGCCATTTTATTATGCTGTCGAAGCGATAACATCTACTAGGTTCATTAAGCGTCCCATTAGTATGTTTAATTTTGTATATAAAAATAGTATGTAGGAAATTTTTGCAATTTTAGATGCTATTCTATAGAAGAAACTTTAACCCTTTAAAATTAGGTCGAATGATGTTTTAGATAGTGTATATATATATGTATGTATACTTACTTTCAATAAATGGCAACGCTTTTTCATGAAGAAAAAGAAGCACAAAATTATTCAGGTTTTCCTTAAAAGTCTAGAGTTACCCGTCAAATCCATGCAATGTTAAAAATCTCATCGTAATCTCTGTTAACAATATGAAATTCTAATGGTAGTCTGTTAAAAAATCAAAATCTAATGGTGATTCTTTTAAAAGAAAAGAGGAGACTAGATTCAAAATGCTACATTGCATGCCAAAATTAATACTTTAATTTCTTAATTACTCTTTTAAGTCGCCAAATTTAATCTCTCTCTTAAGTCGCCAAATTTAATTTCTCTCTTAAATTGCCAAATTTATTTATATGTTGGTTAACTCTCTCTTACTGGGAGGCTCTTATTTGGCAGCGAGTTATGTGGGGCCTATGTCATTCGAAATTTACTTCGAAAATAAAGAGAAAATTTGAAGTTTGTTTGTTTACAAAGGTACAATCAATAACAATATCATACAAACGTAAATGAAAACAAAATCATGTAAAATTTTTGATAAAATGGAATGAAGTGAAATTGTTTCATATAATTTCATAATTTCATTTCTTAAGAAAACTTTGAATCGTGAATTTTAACTTTGAATTTTAATACATATCTTTTTAGTTTAATTTAAATAATATATTTACACATTAACATATGCATCCACGTGTAAAGAATGTGTAATGTTGTAAGACGAATTGAAAGTCGCGTATTTATTTTTTTACCTTTTACAGGAACCAATTTACTTTTCACAAATTTAAAATTTTTGTTTTCGTTCAGCTGTTTGTAACTTATAAATGCAACTCTACACAGCGAATACTAACTCAGAACAATCAATAGTAACGGAAAGCGTGAGCCATTTTAACATTTAGCCTATCATGAAGTAAGTCATGTAGTATTTGGTTGTCATAGAGGAATTATATTGCAAAATTCTTGTTTTAAACTGCATTAATCTTGCGGATGTATGCAATGTAAAATGAATGCGTATGCTTAAACGTTATATCTTTGTTTTCTTTCTTTACAAATTGTACAAAACTCTGCTGAACTAGTTGATGAAGACACAGGCAATGTACTTTAACTTCAAGTCGAAGCTTTCGGAATCCATTGTACAAATTGAGCAAAAAAAAATTGCTCGAGCTATTATTAATTAAATAAATTTTAATTGATTGCTTTAGTCACAACCGAAGGATTTCGTTTGCACCGGAAGCACAAGTATGTTTTAATCGTATATTCATTACGACTTAATTATTGAGACCAATAACATTTCGAAATATAAGAAATCTTGCTTTCATAATTAACCAAGTGTTGGTCGCACTCATTAAAAATTTATTTTGGAAGTCGTTCCGTATCTGTCACTACCAATAAAAGAGTGACATGAGACAAATTCCAATGCAATACGAGATTAAATATTTAATTTTATGGCTCATGGATCGAAAGGACCCGCAAAGTATTACGGCGAATGAAAACTTCAGTTGCCAAAACGATTAAGTTCACTTTTTGAACCTTTTTAAATCTTATAATGTCAAAGTACTTAATTAATTCGTAATTATAATGCAAGTCGCAGCAAAAGTTGAATGGAAACCTAGCTTAAATTTAAATACTTACGTTGCCACTTGCATGACTAGCATCACGACTACTTTAAAAATATCTAAGAAAGCAAAAATATCACTTTTCTTCACTTTTCAGGACTTATTAAACCAATGAAAAACATACTCGCGTTAAGTGAGCTTCTTAGCGAGTTGTACTTTGTTCTCAAAAAGAGAACTATAGAACTACTCTTTTCCTAATGCAGTAAATTTCTAACCAATTTTTTCGATAACAAAATAAAGCGAAAGAAGAAATCGTTATAAAATGGAACTGAATATAAAGAATGTTTCATATTTATATGTGTATATTATGTTATCATTCGACCCAATTGTAAATATTCTTCTTCAAAGCTTCAACAAAAAGTGTATGGCGATTGCTTAATGTTAATATGTCTACAGTTGTTCCCAGCACTCCAAGTAATAATATTTCTTTAGCTAGAGAAAGAAACAAAATTGCGTTTTAAATAGTAAAAATTCTCGCGAGACACATTAAATTGAAGGAGAATTTTAATTGTATAATAGTTGTATTATTATTATAAACCATCTATTAGAAATTTTAGCTAATTTGAATTTATCCAAGCTTCAAATCCACAACATAGTACCGCATTCTTTTGTTTATTAACTTTTATAAAATGCAAATCATTATTGTAATAAATGTATGTATGTATTAAATGAAAAGGGTTTATTAAAGTCTTAGGAATACACTTCTAAACACCGCTAATAATAGGGAAAAAAAATCAATAACTTATAATTCATTTTTTTTGGAAATAATAATAAATGCGTTTTTAGTTGAACCCATATCTTTTACGTTCGTAAAAAACAAGGTAGCAATATTTTTGATCATTTTATCTATCTTATATATAGTATTATATTTCTTTAGGTATTTTCGTTACAAAAAAAAACATGTCTTAACACATGTCGTTTTTAACTTTTGACGGCGTTTTTATTGAATGTAGTAGTTTTGTGCCATTTTTCACATATTGTGGCGGCTAAGACGTTTTTAACGTAATGGCAATCGCCTATACATATCTGTCTTATGGCAGATGTATTGAAGTAACAATTGCCGATAATGATGACGGGGTTATGGGTCCAGATAATAGGTTTTAGTGATTATCTGAACTACACATATATGATTTTATTTTTAAGAGCAAGGAAAAAATGAAGCCCTTATCTGCTGAAGCAATATGTTCATTATTGGTAAATCGACGCAAGTACCACGGACTATTTTCTATACAATGTGAAATTGTTTCTCACTTCTATTACAGTTCGACGCAACTACCACGGATTATTTTCTATGCAATGTGAAATTGTTTCTCACTTCTATTACAGTTCGACGCAGCTACCACGGATTATTTACAGTATGAAATTGCATCTCACTTCTATTACAGTTCGACGCAACTACCACGGATTATTTACTATACAATGTGAAAGTATTTCTCATTTCTATTACAGTTCGACGCAACCACCACGAAATACTTACTATACAATATGTAGCGATGTAACAATAAGATTGTAAACTTTGACCAAAACCACACCATTTTTAGAAATAAGTTAGACTGAATGTAATGAAAAGGAGAAGTAAGAAGTTATTATAAGTTAAAAAGATAAATTCGCTTTTCTAATAAGGCAAGTTATTTCCCCAAGATGAGCATATTGGTTTGCTTTCAAGAAACCAAAGAGGACGCCGTATAAACCTAAAAGAACATCCAAAATTATCAATCTTTTGGAAGCCGACGATGAAATGTTCAGCAGATAAGCTAGTACTACTTGACAGACTTCACTTACCCTGTTGTATCTTTTTTTTAGGAAGTTATCTTGGCTATTGTTTAGTCATAAGTTTGACGATGTCGCGTCCGGATTGACAGTCTTTAAAGGTTTTCTCATAATGCACTCGAAGAGTTAGGCTATCATTTAATATCCCCTGATTGATTTTAGTTTCTTTGATATCGGGACTCTTTTCATATTTGGAGCACCTTGTAGAATAAATTATATTTGTGTTGGTAAGATTACAATACAAATTAAGATCAGCCAACACGTCAACAAAAGGGATTACTCATAGTCTCTGAAAAAGATGAATTAACGCGCCTTTTAAGCAATGTTTGCCTAATAAGCCTCAGAAGCGGGGCTACAACCTATTCGTTATATGTAGTCTCATGGAATACGCATTCCGTTTCGAACTGTATTCCGGACAAGAATATAAAACCAATAGGCTAGCAGGTGAGCCAGGTGTGGAAGTCATTAATGTTTTACTATTAGCCGGAATGATGCCAAGAATGGAAGATCATTTGTGTTATGTTGTCTAGTTATATAAGCGCGCAATCCGTAGACAACAACATTAAAATTTTCGCTGCAATTATAGACGAGCTACTAGGAAGTTGTACGTTAACAAAAATCAAGGGAATTTTTATATGAAAAACTGCCATGAAGTTGTATATCAATCAAAATCAATAGAATTTTTATAAGAAAAACTGCCTCCTCTCTGATACAATTGCTTTTTTATATCGAAAATCTTCCGTGGGCTCTTGTCAAACTTGTTATCTCTGATAAAATTGAAACTGTGTCTCCCAATATTTATATCTGTACAATTTTTGTCGTTTTCCTTAGAATAAAGATAATGTTTTTATTTACAAGAACATTTCTTAATGTTTTTTACTACTAGTCTTTTTTTATTCTTATAATTTCAATTAAAACACTAGGCTTACTCATATTTATTAGTTTATAGTGCTTCATCTTTTTTTGCGTGGTTCCTTAATAATAGTAAATCTTCTATTTCTAATTTTATAAATTTTTGTTAACTGTGTATTGCATTTGTCTGTTAAATTTAGATTGTGTTAATAAGTTTCTAACTCTCTGCAACGCAAATTTCAATCAAATCAATATTCGCAGATTTTTGACTTTTTTGTGGAATGTCGCCAGGCATGTACGTTGTGTTTGTGGTGAGGTATTACATGCAAAAGTAAAGTATGGTATGTACCGCGCTACTGTTTATTTTCTACAAAGGAGAGGAAATACTCGTTTGATAGTTAGTGGCTGCGGTCTATACTTCCCATTATTTTTTGATGGTAAGGGGCAGAGATTATTGGTTTATAAGCAACAGCTTGCAGGTACCTTTGATTAGTGTGTTGTTGAATGTCTGATTTCTCTTGAAAAATCCACGTTTTAGTATAAGTTCTTCTACTAATATTTTTGCTATCGATGACATCGATCGATTACAGGCAAACTAGCACTTTGTAGCGGTCTTACTGCCAAATAGATTCTCCTCATAAAATTGGCTAAAGCTTCCTGTCTTGTTTCAAGGGGAAAGGAACTTAGACAGACGAGTCTATATGATTTTCGTAGCTGCTCATTGTTTCTCCTCTCATCACTTCACCTTTAAATATACGAACAACTTTGGGCTTTTTTCAGCCCTGGAGTACGTACCCCTTTACTATGATAGCTTTCTAAAGCCTAGCGATTTGTGGAAAAAATTTTCTGCATCCTGTTGTAGTATACACAACCTCAACCTGTCTGGTCGCGGCGATTTGTATGGGCCGACAGTCTACATGCGTCCAATGCAGAAGATTTTGGTAGCGAGCCTGCGGTCCCTCGGCATCTCCGTTTCTCTTCGGCTTGTTTGTTCTACAGGGCTTAATTTTCTTGATAGGCCTCTTATATGCTTATAGAGAGCGCTTGCGCTTCAAGTTCAATATTCTCTGAGCTTTTGGGGATAGGTGGAAACGTGTTCATGTTTACGGAGATTGCGAAACGAAAGAATTCGCATTTTATATTTTTGGGAACTCTTTGGATCTGACATGACACTATATCAACATGGTTTTCGAAGAAGTGAGGCACTGACCTGTGGAACTGTAACCTGAGCTGCTCCAAACCGTATGATGGGCTGGCATCACAGCCGTTCAACCAGTCTACTATGCGGGACTTGAAGTAGTGGACAAGTCTTCGTACTTTGGGTGTGGGTATATCTGCCTCGTCTGGTAGATACGCAAAGACTATCACCGCTGCATGATGATCATTGCATCACAGTCCAAACCGCCACTAGAATCCCCAATAGAAATTATCAGAATGGAAAGATCATTATAAAATCTCCGATGAACAAGGCGGTTCTAGGCCGCTTATCTCGGGAATTGTAAACAAACTTACCTTTCTTGCTGCGCAGTCTTTGAATAGAAGCTGCATTTATTCATGGCTTCTGGATGAGGGCTTCTTCGATTGCGAATCTCCTACCAAGAGCCGAACAACCGACTTCAGCACAGTGTTTGAATGCACCTGATGTGCCCATTTTTTCTACTTGAGGCGCCCACACACAACTTTAGAAGGGCGTACCTTAACAACGTGCGCCTTTGGATGCAGCGGACGGAAGCTTGCTTCGCAGTCAACTCGCTTTTTGATGCCATGTACCTGGATACCGGTGGTTCCTTCAACCTTGGACCCGCTTCCTGAAGACGGGCGGTGGATTGCCAAAAGGAGTGCTTGGTGGAGATATAAAAGCAGGTTTTTTCAGATTTGTGCTCCCTCGTAGCTCTTTTAGTCGACGAAGCACTCGCCACTACTCGGACAGAGCTTGTTGAATCTTGCCCGTCGCTGCTCGCAGCCTTCCCATCGTTGCCTGTTCTAGTAGTATTGCCGCTAGGTCTAAATGGAACTGGGCGGAAACCATACCTGGCAACGTGTCCACACTTCTTCAGCACTAGTGCCGAAGATTCCACCACTGCCAGAATTAGGAGCGTTCCAGTAGTCAGTATTTAAGTCATTGTTGTGGTCCTCCGGAAATTTAAGAATGTCAGTTGGCTCGGTGTTTTCTCCTTGAGGTATATATCCGACGACTGCATGAGATCGAGATAACCCTTAGACGTGGCACTGCCATCTTCAACCACCCTGTCGCCTCTTTCTTTCTTTCAGGCAGCAAATTGAGGTTTTAAGTTTGATTTGTGCTGACCACAAATTCTGTCCAAGCGAGAACTTTGTATTGCCTTCAGTTTTTCATCCTTCAAAGACGTTTGGGATAATCTCCAGTGTAATTAACTCCGTTACTTCCTTATAGGCGGGGGCAGTACCAACTGCCTGTACCACGAAAATGCTTATGGTTCCACTGGAGTCGCCAACAGTCTCAGCCTTTGGCCGTTTCAGCGGACTACAGGAGCAAGAGATCGAAGAACCATGCAGTCTATTCCACTTGGGGGCTCCATCCTTTCAAAGGATGAACTAGTCGCTGTTAGTGCGTGTGTTCCTCCGCAAAGCACATTCCCCCTTTAATCATCACTTGGAGCCGTCGGCGGGCACCTCCAGTTTTCCTTTTTTCCTGCCGAGGGCTTCCTTGCTCCCGTTCATCGGTCACTTGGGAGTTCCTACGGAAAATCCTTCAGCACCAGTGGCATTGCGGAAAGCACTCGTGTTCCGCATGGCAGTACAGATACAAAGCCCTAAGCCAAGTGTATTTGCCTTCATCCGCCCAGTCTTACGGGTACATTCCGCCTGTCCTCCCATGGTTATCACTTCATTTGAAAAGAGGTGGAAATTGTCCCAGAATTCGCCACCACAAAAATGTTAGGAGAGGACATATGAAACGTTTTTGGTATACGATGGACCATAAATTAAGTAAAGTGTCAACTGGTGATTTATGAAGAAGATATTTACAATGTACGTATGCGTGTAGTTTATTTACGTAACGTGTTTAAGACCATGCGGTAACAATGTGGAAAAATGAAATATATAATGGGCTGAAAAACATTAAGTGTGAACGGAATAAACTGTAGTGTGATCGGAAGGCAAAATGTTTGCAATGAGGAGAACCGTTTAAGTGGTGGTAAACTATTTCTTAAACGCAGCAAATGGAGTATATAAGAACACGGATGAATTAATAGCAATAGGGAGCAATGGATTAGTCATACTTAGAAATGGTAGTGATAGGCTAACATATAATGACATAAATAATGGTAGGAGGGGTAGGGAAGAGTGACTGCGATCGTAACGAAACACTTGCTTGCTTTACAAAATAAGAAAACACTAAAAAATTTGTTCACCATATAGATTTTCTCAACTAACGGTTTGCTTGTGCTTTCTACTGCTTGGGATGGAGTTAGTGTTCGAGTTCCTGCAGCTTTTACATTAACTGTAGCTACTACTTTAGTAACGAAAGGACTATTTTTATTTTTTTGCTTTTGCAATGTTGGCATTGATTGGATTAAGCGAATGAGGATGACGATAATGGCAATGCCGTTTTTAACTTAGGCGTTCTTAACATGGTTTTGCAGGTCATGAGTCGTTTTTAACATGCGTTTTTATTGGATTACATTGTATAATTTAAGATCTCTGTTGCATGACAATTTGCATTATTTAGATTTCTGAGAAAGACTTTTAACAGAAAGTAGCCGTTCGTTTATAGTAGTTAATAAATGGTAATATAAAAACCGCGGTAACCGGTTGCAAGTTATTTTAATTGCCTAAAATACTGCTCATTGATTTCTGGTCCTATAAATCTAACTTTAGTTTCTATGTATTGTATAAGTACTGCACGGCGATATATACCGACACACGTGCTTGCACATATTTCACGCTTCATGTGATTATTCAAATAATTAAGAATTGTTGATCAGCGAATTCATGAGACCGTAACATTGTCTTAACCCACACCAACTTGCATACAAAAATGTTTGTCGATTTTGTTCAGGGAATACTAAGGCATTAAGTTTAATGTCTGCAAAAAATGAAAAAATGTGTTATCTATGCTTAATTTTCTCTGTAGATCTATATTTTTTTACGCCTACCATGGAACGTTGACTTATTTTTATGTTTGTAGCAGCCAAATACATACATAAGGCATCAGTCAATTAAATAATTTACAGTTTTAATCGGCATAAGGTTCGACGTCAATTTGAGCGTCCTCGTAAGTTGATTCTTGGCTCTTTATTGTTTGTTGCCGCAATTTGGCAATTATAAAACTGAGATAGAAGAATAGAACTTGATCTGTACTAGTTTATTGAAGGCATCGAGATCGCTTAAAAATATGTGTTATTTCAAAAGTAAGCAAAAAACACTAATTTAAATTTCATGACAGATGGTTACGTACAGTTTCGTACTTCGTGTATATCTATTGCGATTGAAAACATCCAAATTTGACTATATGCGTCAAATTTGTTTATTTGCCTTGTAATTGATACGGCATTTACGGTGACAACCATGTTAGTGACTTCGGGCATTTTCATGATTCCAGATGAAATCAAGCAGTAAATCAAGTTTTCATCATTAAGCAAAAGTTAAAATGAAAAAAAAATAAATAAAATCGAAATTTCAATGATACCATGTCCAAATCGATAAGTTTATCTCTCGGCTTTTTGTCAAATTAAAGGTCGTTTTGACAAGCATAGAAACTACGCTTCTGCAAATAATTTTTCATAAATATTAGTGGTGGTTTTGTTGCGTTATATAAAAAAGTCGAATAAAGCTGTAGAATTATGTGTATATGACTATAGAATTTATATACGCGTATACAATGTGTCTAAATTGATTTCCATATCGTAAAATACATGATTTCTTTAATTGGAAAACATAAACTATTAAAAGTATCCTATAAACTTTTTTCTAACTTATTTCATTTTTCATTCCGCTGTTGTTTCCGCTGTTTTACATTTTCCATGGAATTTCTCCTTCTTCCGTTTTTCCTTTTACAATCCTCTTTTCGTCTGCTAATCATTTAGCAGATAAGTTATATAGAACACTTTCAGTTTTATACAAATTTGACTATATAGAAGTCAATCAAGACACAACCATTTTCAGTATAGAGTTTCAATTATCTTGAAGCTTCTATAGAGTTTTACATTGTTTTTTCAAATGAAATGATTTCACAAAATCGCTACAGTCACACTCATTATAAACGTCGTATGAGCGCAAAGTTGCTCTAATCGCTGACTTTACTATTTTGTTCAATAATTTATATAAGAATAATTTCGCGAACATTGCTGAAGCATGCATTGCTTCTTATTGATAAGTTCACGGTAAATTGAAAAGTACAATATGTTTCACATCATAACTTAAGATCAAGCAAAATTTTATTGATCGTGCAATTCAATTTGCATTGTTAAAAACCGATTCTTTTTACAACCAGCTTGATGAATAAAATAACCGAATGAGAAATCCGGATAAAAATTTTGATAATAACATTTAAATACTTATTTACATTATGTCACAATAAAAGAAAAATTGCTTATTGGATTTTTTTAATGCTTCAAAACCGTGTATGCGCATACCTATCCATATAAATTTTCATATATTTCCTTATACAGCATCAAGTGTGCGCATATAGCAACTTTCATTGAAAATAAGCACTGATCAAACATTAGACAAACTCATGAATAATTTTAGATGATTTGAGATTGGATGAACTATTTGATGCTAGATGTTTGTTATGATATCTCTGTCTGATGTATGCTGCTCTTTATTAATGAGAAGATATGGATCTTTGTTTAAGATAAAAACATTTAACCGATGGTGAAGCATGATTTATTGCTTATCAATCAATTCTCTTAGAGAGTCGTAGGCGCAAACGTATAACTAACGGGAAACATAAGTTCATTCATTTCGTTTTCTTTAGATTGGCTAATCCTTACTTAGACGCAGATTAATCTCTTTTATTTGGGGTGGCTAATGCAGATTAATTAAAATAATTTCTTAAAGCTTGAATAGATTCGGAATCATTTCGATGGGTATAGTAAAATTATAAATCCTTCTAAGCTTCTAGGTTACATACATTTGCACCAATTTAATGTGGCCCGAGTAGCATACAAAAAGTCTAGTATTGAATAAATTTAACTTCACATGAATATTCATACCAGAGTTATTAGCATATTTATGATTCTGAGCGGCTACATGGACATAGAGATGTGTTCCTGGAAATGTATATATGTTATTTGTTCAAAGTTGAAAACATATATTTCTATTTAGATGATCCAATGATCTATTTGTCGAGCTTCTTAGTTTTCCAAAAATTGCCTGATAATAATTTGAAATTAATTTAAAACTTCGTAGTGATCCACTGAATACTTTCTGCGCATGATGCAAAACGCGACCTCTCCTATTTATAAAATCTTCAGATCACTGTCGTATATTCGACACATTGAATGCATCTCGAAACGTATATATCCCTTAAATCACTCATTTATGCTGTTTGATAGAGTTTTGTGCACAATTGAAAGGTGAGAAACCTATGTGTATATATGATTTCCTTATTTATATGTAGGGTTTCTCAATGATTTTTAGTAGCTCCTTAGTTTCGAATTAGGTGACCAAAGAAAAGAAATACAAGAAAAAATTATATTGCAGCACAATTTTTTAGACAAACTTTTGAGCTCATAACCACGATTAAGAGACAAGCAGATAACAAACATATAGACGGGCGTACCTAAATCTTTTCGGCTTCGACAAAGAAAGTAAAGAAAGTGATTTTTTTGCTTTTTCCCTAATCTACGTTACGTGCTTTATGTGGCCGGTATAACTTTTCCGGTATATATTAACTACTTGCTTTTTAGCTAGAGACGAGTAGAGTGAATATTGAAATTTGATTCTAAAGATTAGTTGCCAATTTGATAAAATACTTTCGAAATTCTCAAACTTATATATTAAAAAAAAACGTTTGCTCAGTATTTCAGCACAGTCAGCAACAGCGATGATCGACTTAACACCAGGCAATGTAACAGTTTAAGTTATTGCAGCACATTGAAAACAACTGTTTTTGTACCTTTTCAGTTATTAACAATGCATTTAACAAATACAATCCTTCGCAAACATCCCATAATTTCATATTACTATTGCCATTACTGTCGTTAGTTACTTAATGAGTCGATAAATAATCTAATTGTCACTACAACAGTGCCAACAGTGGCCATAACAATAATGAAAAACTTTTACTTAGCGCCGAGCGTTATTCAATGAAATAAACACAACGTCGGGAAATGTGTTTACTCGCTTTAGGTAAGAATAAAAGCTTGGGTTCTTTTAACTCTTGAAGAAGGCAGGAGAGGCATACCACATAGCTATGCTACTTTAGTAAAGCAGCGAAAAACACAAAATTGTAAATATTTGCTAATGTTAACATTTGCACGGCAATTTCACTGAGAAAGCGTAGAAATTACTCAAATATCTACTTTTTCTTTGGTAAACACAAGCAAGATAAAAAGGAAATATTTGCGTACAAAGTTTTTGTGCGATGAAAAAAACGTCAAAAAAAATTTTTTTTCTTCTGCATACATTACGAAAGTCTTAACATTTACAAGGAACGACATACAATTTCGACAAAAATAGTTAGAAGCTTTTTCTAGAAAAGCGCGCGGCCTCTTTCCCAATTCGTTACATTTATGCAATACGCTACATAAGGTTTATTTATCTGACATCTCTATTATTCTTATTGATTACTAAAGTATAATTTTAAATTGATCTTTACAAACATAGCATAACAATAGAGCATTTATAAACAATCAGAGAAAATTTCCGTTAACGGTTAAGCAATACGTTCACATTATCGGAACTACAGTCCGCGCTGCCTTCTATGGACCGTACTTATTTTTATCTCTCCAGTGGATGGTATTTTCTTGTACTGTTTTGCATTTGTTCTATTGGCTTCGTGAATATGATTCTGCCCTTTTGTCTCAAAATAAAACGCGTTTGATTATTTAGAGAATGAAAGAGTTATATGTTGAAAGTATGCTTCATTTGCGGCTATAATTTCCACTCATTTTTCAGATAATTTACGGATTCTCTCGCTCTTAACGGATCGTCGTCTTTGGGGGCAATTCAAAAAAGAATCCGTATTTAGATACCGTCATAAGAATGCAAGAGCCCTTTTAAGAATCTATAGATCATGTAATGAAATTCATGTTAACTGGAAGGCATAATGTCTGCTGATAACAACGGAGATAGTAGGACAAACATTCTTTGAATGAGTTTTGTCATATGAGATTAAATATCTTTGTAGTGAAAAGTCACGACAACATGACTTTTAGAATATTACTCTTATGTTTCATGCCAATGGCATCAACTAGAACAAACCGTAATACAGCACATCTAGTTGATCACCACAAATAAAGCCCCATGAATATTTATCACTTATCGTTGAACGTAATGGTTTGCCCGCTCTGCACCATGATCCTTTGGGTTTTATCGTAAGTACTTAACAACACTGTTTTCCGAGTTAAGCCAGCAAAGTGAACTTCCCTGCAAAAGGACATTTTTTAGCAAGATGTTTATAGCTCATTCTATAAAGCTCCCAGAAACTACATTGTGTGAACTTTGGTATGATAATTTATATATTTACGGATAACTGAAAGAGAGTACTTTCAATTAAGCAACGGTACTACTTGGACACTATTGTAGAAAAAGAACAGAGACATATCCATAGACCCAACATTCCATATTCCTAAAACTTAAGACTCTTAAGGATTCACAAAAATGAAAAGAAAGGTATGAATTCTTATGGCTCGTAACTTTTTTCCATATGATTGGAGATTACAAGTTTTACATTCAGCTAATGAACATATTTTCGCTGTTAAGTCGAATAAGAAAATCCCGGTGAATAAGAAAATTAATCTAGAGACATGTTTCTCTATCCGCGGTATATTTCATAAATTCTTTCGTCTAACTGACTAGAGAGAACGCAAAAATAGATTGATTTTTCGATTGCCGCTAAGACCAAGCGCTCTTTCAATGCAGATTTGTTAGGTTGCCAGAAAGATGGGAAAAAGTACTTGATAGCGATGGAAAATGGTTTAAGTAATGAATTTGTTTCGATTTGTCGTAAATTTTAGAATCTGTTGTATTTAAGTTGACTGTAAGCATCCTTTGCTTTTCAAATGAAAAGAAAGTATTGAATTTCTCATCATTAGGGTACGTTAAATATCGTTACATTGAAATACCTTAAAGAGTGTAGAGTAAAATATTCACTCAACGCAAAATGCATATGTCAACGCTTTTCATATTGCACAAAATACTTAGGCCTACTGATATCTACCGAAATAGAAGGATAAATAGCAGGTTTTTATGATAATCTAGTAGGCGATTGATTGTACAACGTCAACGCTGACTGTATAGCCTTCCTTTCTACTAAAACTACAAGAAAGAAAAGGAAGTCACATTCTTCAAAAAAGAGGCATTAGTTGACTCCAAGGAAAGGAATTTTTCTAAATGACAAACACAAACTTGACGTGCAATTATAGAATTATTTACTATGAGTAATGTTTTATGAATTTTTGTAATTTTTGAATAAAATCAACTTGGATGAATTAGGTTGCATTCTTGCTTTCCGACAGAGTATCGCTTGAGGTCCTTATAAAATAAATATTTGCAACGACACCGAGAAACGACAAGTTTTGATCTGAGTTAAGATGGTTCATTACATATCTCAGAGAGAGTAGCTTCGCTTAATGCTTAACGAAAATAGTATCAAAAATAGAAATCTCTTCCTCGAAAAACGCTTTTTGAACCATTGTAGATTGTTGGACTCTATTGAATAGACTCGCTTGAAAAGCAATAAAAATGTGACTTCGCGAAAACGTTGCACATGTTTTGATCGAAATTGTAATTATAATACATCTTCAAGTGTATAATTATTAACATTTGTAGAGAATAAGTTTAGAGAAAAAACCCCAAATAAATTCTAACAAATTATAATGATTACTGTATATGCAGCATTTTTCTGTTTAAAAATTCAGTTTAATTATTGTGTGCTTGTTTTTCTTTTCTGTAGTTTAAACCAGTAATTTTACCACTCATCAAATTTTACAATAACTTTATTCAAAAGAGTGACCTCGTTAACCTTAGAAAAACCAATGTGAGATGTACTTTCGGGGGTGTCATTTACTTTTTTTACATTACATTTCATTGTACAAATGCTAGTTCATCGAACATAATCGACGTATCTCAGTGGCAGAGTAAAATTAAATAGGGAAACTTGCAACGGCAGCATGAAAATTCGTCGAGATTGAAATTAGAAAAAAAAAGAATTATAGCAATAAAAAGTCGTGTATTATGCAGACGTAGGCACTGTCGCTTAAATGGTTTTGGTTAGACAGCAATATAGCAAATAAATTTTTTTCTTTTTTATCATCAGTGATTCGGTGCATGTCTTCTGTATTGGTATAAATATACTGACAGTCAGACCGGAAAAGGTTAGAAAAAAGAGAAATAGACTGTACTGTCGCATTCTGGGAAGTATATCCCCAATTGATAACCCTGTATCAGTTGAACATTCCCTAAGGCGTCAGTCACTCCTCAATCGAACTGAGAGAGGATACGTCGTGCTAGTAGTTGTGCTTCCTATATGCTGGGCTATGCAGTAGACTGAAGACTAAAGGTTAATTGACAATAGGCGCATCTTGGCAATATTTCATTCTTCTAATGTTTATACGTGAAAACGCAGCCGATATTCTTTGTAAGCCTCCAGCAAGTATCTTCAATGTATCCATTTCCGCTGGTGTACGTTTTATATAGCACCGCGTCATAAAAACGGTAGCAGGTAGTGCTTCAAGTGCATTGCTAAACTCAGTGTAATATCAAAATTATTTGAGTCCTTTATTACCAATCGTTTGATCTGTTCTGTTGGCTCGTGCCGGAGTAGTTTCCCCATTCCAAAAGGGGTTTTGCAAATCCACTGTTAAAAATTTCCCGGAATTCTGTTTGTCAAACTTTTAAAGCTTTTTCTGAATTTAATCAAAATGACGTTATTTCCACAGATTTCAACACTGATTTGATACAGTTAATCGCAAATTTCTTATTGTACGCTAGGTTCAATCTATTGCTTGTGCTATACTATAAATGCAAAACATATATATATATATATAGCTCGCTATACGTCAATTTTAAGATCCGACAAAACTCCAAATATACTAATAAACTGTTGCCCGTCGAAATAATCCTCTCCAAGTTACAATATAGAGTATTTGAAATATAAAAATATAAAATAATAAACTATAATAAACCGTAGCAACAGCAATGTCAGATGTGACGTAAATATGCATTTTTTACTTTTTATAAAGCAAAAAGTTCGTTGGGGTTCAGAGAAAGACAATCGAAGGACTTTGCTGATCCCTACATAAGAAAAAGTTTGTATATGGCGCTTGTAAGGCCTATCCTAAGGTATGCTGCAATTGTCTGGGCTCCAAGCCATTGCTGTCAGATAGATAGTAAAGGGTCAGTTCAAAAACAGTTCCTTTTTTTGTTTTATGTGAGTTATGGTTACCTTTTCTGCTCTATGAAAATCGCTTCAAATTAAGTGATTTACAGGTGGTCAAGAAGTGAAATTAGAAAAAACCTTCTAACTTATAATTGCACTCTAAGCCACATCACAGAGAAGTCACAAATGATAAACACTAATTTTTAAGGTGATTTAACAGCTATGTTTTACAACAAAGTTGATATTAGAGACTTTCACACTGACTGTTGCTCCCAAATGCCAAATTTGTTATATAAAACCACAAAAGCGAGAAGTGACAGCAAAATTAACAAACGCAAAGTGGCTATTCTGCGTTTTATATGAAATTATTTATAGCTACAAAATGCATTTAGAGCAAGGAATGACGAGGTTTTCCGAAGCTATTAATTAAGTAAATACAGTTTTAAGTAATTACTTGATGTAGAATTAATAACACAAGTGAGAAAATAATATTTGTCTCTGGCCTAATATTTTATAGCCTTCACCTTTATTCCAAAAAATAAATAAAGCAAAAATTAAAAACATTAAATTTTCATCACCTATAATATCTTGTTGTTGTTGGAGTAGTTTTTTATAGAGTATACGCAAAAATATTTTACGTGTATCTATTTGTGTGTGTTACCAAAAACCTACAAAGGAATGTAGGATGTTCTCGGTTTATGTTGCCTTTTGACTAATTTGGACCATTTCCCCATACCTACAAGAATTTTTAGTTTTTTGCCAATTTTGAAGACGATGTGCTTATTTTTGCGAACGGAGAGAGTTCATCAGCTATTATACAGATAGCTGGACGGATAGATGCGTAGGCATACGCACGGCCGTACTTAAGTTGACTTCGAATATATATACTTTATGGGGGCTTTATGAGATTCCTGAAGCTTCCTTCAGGGTTTAGCAAACGCATTGACATAATGAATATTTCCTCTATCATCTTTCGGTGATGCACATACACATTTACAAAATAATGAGCAATACGATCCGTTAAGAAAATAACTTAAGCTGTAGGTACATATACTGATGAATGAAAAGTTTTATTGTTGCTAATAATAATAAATGAAGAGAAAACTGAGTCTACTTGCGATCTGGACAAACATTATACGGTATCTAAGCAAATTCCGCAATACGTAGATTTACAAGTTATTTGAATATACATTATTTAATAAAACTATAGCCGAAAGAATTTAGTGTATTCTTATCGTCAATGATGGTGGGGGATGTAAAAATGAAGTAAACTCCATTTCACATTTTCATTAATAATTCATTGATTACAGATACTAAAAATTTAAACGTTAGCTGCGCCCATCTTTTATTACACTCTTGAGAGCAAAGCAAATAAAATCCCTTTGTCTGCATATGCATTTGCCCAAAAACTTTCATATGGGCAAATTATGGCAATTTTGCTTGCTTTCAATTTGTAGTTCACACTTGCAAAATAAAATTTACATAATATAAAAGTTATAGCTCTAGAATTTAGAAGTTTTCCTATGACAAATAAAAATCAAACAAAACCGACCGATCGGAAAAGACTTTAGTATTTTCTTAGAATAAAAATGTTTTCCAACTAAGCTTCCTTAAAGACATGGTTGTTAACTTCAAAGCGGGAATTTAATGTTAAAGTGTACAATCAACGTTTCAATTTTAAATGCCTGTAGCTATAATCCCAACCGTCTTTAGTATTGGATATGCGTTCTTAAGATAACTCGCCCGTTTTTTCGTTTTATGCTTGCACCCTTTTACTCGTCGTTCCAAAACGACGGCTAAGTATTAATGCTAGACCACTTATTCTTTTCTGCAATGTAAGTATATTTCCCGCTTTGAAGTATCATTAATTGCCGAAACGTATTGTGCTAATGAATCACATATCATTTTAATTTAAACATACAAAGTTTTGGAAGCTAAATGAACGATAAAACTCACTTTAATATAGCGATTAAAATCCCTGAAGAATGCATTTTATTTTTGATTTAATTGTTACTTATTTTGAATATGGGAAAAGGGAATGGAAAATTTTACTAGCCTAGTGCATTTGTATACGACACCCAGAAATAGATGGAATAGATAGGCCATTTTATCATTACACAATGTATGTCCGTCTGTCTACTTACCTGTTTGTATGTCAGACTACTTAAATTTTATCCAAGTATTTTTGTGTGCTCAACCAACAAGTTGTAATTGTCGATGGATTTTCACGAAATTTGGCGCGCCGGCTTCTTTTCCCTCAAGGTTGGACGTTATCAAAATATTATTATGAAAATATTATTTATGAAGAGCTAACAAAAATTGACCAATTTTAATTGATTCAAGTCTGAACGTAGAGTGTAACGTGGGTTCCCTCTTAAACCATTAGGGACAAGTAAAGAAATTATTTTCGAACAAACTCGATTAGATTAATGTTACATTGTTAATAAGAAACACAATACACCTACATTTATTTCCATTGAACGTATGTGAAGGTAGAAGCACGGTTTGGTATTGAAAAGAAAACGTATGCCAGTAAAGTATGAAACCTTTTTAATCTGTCTTTAAGAACACTCTGCCAAGCCAAGCACACTCCATATAGCCAAGCTTCTGCAAGAAATGACAAACTCTAAAGGCAAAACACGTTTCGTTTTTACACTTTAGACCAAGATTATAATGTAATGTTAAATGGTAATGCAGCATATGAACGCGGTCAGAAAGCCACCTCCTGTAGAGAGTTGCCTAAAATTCCTCTTTAGAGTTTACCTAGCGCAGTTTTTAAGCATATGAAAATATTGCACATGAATGCTCTTCTTTATTTGATTTCACTTAGCTTTTATAGATTTTTGATTTTATTTAAATATAAAAACAAGAAAATTATGTTCGGCGGGGGCCGAATCTCGCATATCCACCACTAAGTTTTTCGCATTCTACTCTCCAAATTCTCTTATTTGATACCCAGCATTATTAAGAAAAAAGTAATCACGGTGTCTACCATATTCATTACAAAATTAACCCATTTTTAGGCAAATAGTATGTCTTTATTTAAGGAGTGTACAATGTAGTTTTAAACGTTTGGTCTTGTTTGACTTATGTTAAATAAGCATAAATTTCAGCCTTCTAACTTTTATAATTTCCGCGTAACGAGCAAAAATCAAGAAATTAAAAATAAAAAACGGAGTTGCATTCAGTTTACACTCCATTGCGCACTTCTGCTCCGATCGATTTGGCCCATTTTCAATACCAACTTGCGTGTAAGAACTTGTAATGTTTCTATCAAATTTGAAGTCGATGTCTTCATTTTTGCGATTAGGAATGTGCCAATAACACACACCACACAGATGGAGAGACAGGGCTAATTCGACTCAGAATTTCAAGCTGATCAAGATTCTACTTTATAGGATCTCTAAAGCTTCCCTCTGGCCGTTACATACATTATGGGAAAACTTAAAATGAGTATACCCACATCTCATAGTAATGGATAAAATAAAGCAAACAAATTTGTTATTAGTAAAGTCAGCAAGAATAATGGGTAAAGACGCTTAGCGTCAAATTGCGTTCTTTGCATTCACTTATAACTCGGTATTAAGAAATGCAACTGGCGCGTTTGGAATTGTGTCACACTGTATTTCTTTTCTTTTGGTTCAAAATTTTTGCTTATTTGTTTGATTTGTGATTATCTTAAGTGGACGCACATATTCTGTTGCACACTCCAATAGGCTATAGTGAGGATTCATAAGTATTGTAAGATTAAAATAAGTGCCGCCGAACACCACTATCACTGAAATGTAACAGGGATAGCTGGTTCTCCCTCAAAAACATAAAGCAGATTATTTCTGATGAAATCTGAAAACCGGCCGACAACGGCAACCAGAAGAAGGCAGCTGACTGAAGTTCGGTTTCCGTTTTTCGTCTTTCTGACTGTGGCCGTCAATGACAGAAAACATGTGCACGAGTTTGTTAGGAAGTACAGGGATTACAAGTAAATTACTTTTTGCTGTGACCATCAACAAAAGCAAAGAGCGCTCAGAATTATTGAAGATCAATAAAAATATGTATGTATTCTTGACAAAAGCGGTATTGGGAGATTACAATTTTGTTGTAATGTATGATGCCATTCGGTAGGGGCTTATTTTCGCCCCTGACTAGCTCATAACATTGTAAAAAGAAAAAAAGAAAAAATGTCTAAATAGAAAACATAAATTCTTTGCCGGCGAACTCTTTTTTTTTATTGCGTAAGCGTATCCGTGCGTTAAGTCTGCACTTCTATCCGATAACATGGTCTGCTTAATACCAGCGTTCAATCATGCTCGCACAGCTAAGCCGCCCAACACACCACTATTAATATTTTAGCTTTGCATTTTGTGTTATCCACAATAGGTGAATTTAAAATATATTATAACTTCGCCTAATAATTGCGCTGTATTCCTGGGATATGCAGTTGCATCGCATTCCTTAAGGGTCCTTCTTTTTCTTTATTCTTACGGGTATTTCTCGCCGCTGTTTTCTCTGAAGGTAAACGAAGGATTCACATTCTTTATTCGAAATGAATTTCTGCAAAACCACATTCCGCATTCACCATAACATATTAAAGAAAAATTCGTTTTATTAAGGTCCTTACAAGTTCATTATTTTTATTTATTTCCCTTAACTGATGAAAATAACTGAATTTGTTCTTCAGTTAGAGGCAAATAATAATTAGCAGGAAAATAAATTAAATTCAATTAAATCAATTTATCGCGCATAGCAAACGCACTTGATTCTCTCTTCAAATTTCATGTTTTGTATTGCCTTTTTTATGTTATTTACCGTTCTGTGTATGCATTTGAAAAAAAAGTAAATTCAATTCATATCCATTTTGTTTGGTCGTGCTTTTTTTGCTGGTTTTTTTAAACTGATATTTTTGCTTCGTTTATTTCGTACAAAAATCGCACAAACCTTTGCGGCAACAAAATTCAACATTCTAATCGTTTTAAAAAAAAAAGAGTCGATTGACTGACCTGACTGATCACAATTTTCTTTGTTATATTGTCTTTAATGTCCTTAATCCGCTGCTCTATAGAAACACAACAAACAAAGTACGATTATAATAAATTTTCACTTACTTCTCCTCTAAAGTAACAAAATTCGAGTTCGCTCATTTACTTCTCCTCTAAAGTAACAAAATTCGAAGGTATGTCACATTTGTTTTTACGTACGCAGAGAGAGGTCTTTGTCACGTAATTCAACACCTTGAATAAAAATAAAAACACTAATAAATAATACATAAACATACATAGGCCTCCTCCATCATCTTGACGTTTATGTAAAGCATATTTTTTGTTGTATATTATGTCCGATTAAAATAAATGAAAAATATATAAACATGCTTGACTGACTCACTTTACTTTACTCTAACGAAACTCGCCCCTAAAATACACAGGCACATATCGGACACTCTACAAAGATGAACAGCAGTGATCCAATTTTAAGCAGATTTATTATTACTCATTCACAAAGAAGTAAGGTTATTAGGAGAGAGACGGACTCCGTTCAGCCGATCGCAGACACGAAGCGAATTCGTAAAAAAGATTCATAATATTCAGACGAATGCTCTCGGACTGACCCCCAAAAAAACTTATTTTCTTTTTACATAAGCAGTAAAAGCAAAATCGCCAACTCAACGTGTGATTTCGATCCACATAACCCTGAGATTGTATAGTTAGTGCTTCCACGTTGAAATTAGCCGGGCCAAAAAGATGAATGATGTCATGATACACTAACAGTCTTTTCTTATAAACGACCTGACCGTCCTTTTACGTAAGAAACTAACTACGCGTGTTATAATTGCGTTCGTTTCTTCGATAAGTTTGTTCGAGCTGCTCTACCATAACGTTCCTTATTCCATTTTCGCTGCATTTCGTTTGCGATTAATTCAACATTCCAAAACTGTTTTTGTCAGCTGCCATCCTTTGCATTACCTTGTATACATGCCCAAGTTGTACCATATTCATACCAAAAACAGCATAAAAAGGTGACGTCCCAATTGTACTGTGCAGTACGCTTCGTAAGGCAAAGATGTGTATCCCAGGACTTTTGATCAATTCAAAGACAAGGCCGTATCATTTACAAAATTGACTGATTGACTCATTCTGCGGCAGTGGCTTATAGAGCGTAGAAGGCTGTTTTAATATACCCAACACCATAACTACTTAAGGATTCTTGTAAAATATTGGCGATGAATTGTTTTTCACTGTCCAAATGTAGAAATTCTTATACTCCGAAGGTATGGAAACTTCACACCCCAACCACTTTATTGCATTAATAGCGTTAGCTTTGCGCATATGTTTTAAAATAATAAATTACGTAAAATGGTTTAAGTATAGGAAAGTAACAGTATTTCCTTCTTTTGACCGTGGATATGATCGGTTGGTGCTTAATGTGATTTGCTGCTCTTGTGTATATCACAATTCTTTACCACACTGCGTACACCCGAAGGCGTACCAGGCCAGTAATATCTCTCTCTTAGTCTTGCAATGCTTTTATGAATTTCACCACTTCCCGTAGATAGATAGTCAGGAATATGCTGCATTTAATAAATCGAGTCTCAATTCTGAGGCCACTCATTATTTCCAAACGTCATCGTCATGTATTATATCTCGAGGTCGTGGCAACTTGGTTGCTACGTCGAATGTTTTCTAAAAATCGATTTCGATGTATATACATTGTTGTCGTTCTGAGACAATAAGAAACTCCATGTGTATAGTTTCCGTTTCCCATGGCACTGGTAGGATAACGACTGTTATGGCTGTTACCGTTTGCTGTGCGTCCTTGTTGATCTCGTAATTTGAAGATTTCGCTTTTTTTGGTCTTTCTAAAAAGTACTTTGCTTCAGGTTCGCAACAATTGAGAGTAGTTCCCGTATCAAGTAATGCTGTCATTTCTTCGCCATTAATTTTCGTTTTAGCAAAATACCAACCTTTTCCTCGCATGCGTAACGATTGCCCTTGAAATAGCATCACATGCGTTTCTTTCCTATTAGCCATCCTCATATTACGTTCATGACAAATGTCCTTCGATCAAATCTTTCTTTATTACATACATCCTAATGGACAAACGAAAGAAGAAGATTCCTTCAAGGACATACACTACATATGAGGCAGATAACAAGCAGTCACAAACGTGCATAGAAATGCACGACTCAATTTTCAGGAAAAGAAACTAATAAGGTGAACTCTATGTGGTGCGACTATTTCACCATATTGCTTTTCAAAACACTCAAACGTTTCATGATACTTCCTCGTTTGTGCTCTTATTATTCGTATAAATACCCCGTTGAGGGTGGAAAAAGAATCTGTGTTACGGTACATTATAAAGGACAAAAAAGGCAAAGTTGTATTTTATTTATTTTATGACCCTACTTAAAAGTATTTTTCGAGAAAAAACTAAAGGCTAAAGGTAATAAAAGGAAGAGAGAATTTTACAGATAACGCTTGAAGGTAAGTTCGCCAACATTTCTATCCTATATAAGCAGAGTTTTTTCTTAGCTTATTTTAAAAATAATCAAACCATCAAGTCGACCAGTTTGTCTAAAAATTATATTCCCTTCATTAAATGTATAAAAAAAGTAATCAGTCAGCAACACAACGTCTACAACATCAACACAAACACAATCATCAATACAAGGCGAAGATCAACATAGGGCAGGAATGAGTACATTAGATCGTTACCGCTCTCAGAAGACGACAGACTCCGCCATCTTTATAATTTCCGACGACAACGAAGATTATCTTGAAGATTTTTATCAATGCAACCTAGTCCCCGATATTTTCAGTGTCGTCGACCCAAATTGCTCAAATTTCTGAATGGTCGGAGTTAAATTGGACAACCGTCTTAAACAGTTCCACAGAGAATAACCGAACGTGGCAGTTGCTTCAAAGTGAGACCACGACCTTAGTATTGGTCTCAAGCATATTCCAATGAAGACAGAAAACATGACTATTATTTCAATGATGGTTTTGACAATGAACTTTTGAACGTTAATGTACCCCCATTACTATTGACTATCAATTTTTTTTAAATGACAGTTTCAATGGTGATATTCTTGAAATTAATTTGAATCGAATAATAAATTACAGAACTAAATAAATAACAATTAACAATATGTTTTTATTTTATTCTTCTGGTAGTCAGAGCGATAATGATGTGAATGCGAGCTGATATAAAAATAAATTTAAAAAAAGTATTTAACTTCTCTTTGCTAAGAAATCTCTCTTCTCCATAATAGTAGTGTAAGGATTTTTAATTTAATTTTATTTTAC
>NW_023998459.1:1141170-1180992 GCF_014805625.2 Glossina fuscipes | reverse complement strand
AGTCATTTACTTATTTAATGTGTTTTTTTTCTATATTTAAACAATTTTTTTTCAATTATTCAAAATATGTGGGCTTTGTTTTGTTATTTACAAATTTTACTTTTTGATAGTAAAATTTTATTTACGTCGCCCTCGTCTGCTACCATGGATAGTCACTTGGTTAACGATTTCACCACCGATAATTATTTATCTGAATATCGTTTGGAATTGTCCGGTTTTGGCGCTCTTATATCTTCTTGGTAACTCTGGCGGATTTTCGACATTTCTTCCGTTCGATGGACGGTTTTGTTGTATGCGATAATATATTCAATTGTTCCTTTATGTAATCAGGTGGAGTAGGATACATGGCGGAGAAGCAACATCTAGGCGAGTTTTTCGCTATTTTACGCACACGGTAAATCAAAATATATTGGCTTGTTATATTTTGAAAAATTACAAACCAAGTACCATCGGAGAACATATATGTGGCCCAACGGAGAACAATAGATTATATCGAAACTCATCGATATTTACCATGGATGCACAGCTTTACGGCTCGAAATGCTGGGTCCATCCCATTCGGGAATGGTGCTGGACCACCCACGGACGATTTTCAAGATTATGCGTTTTTCTTCTTGCGATAATGTTACCTCCTTGAGAACCCCATATTTTACATTGCGACAGATGTTGTGTTGTCGTTAATTCCAAAGGAAACATTTGGTGATTTTAGTGGCGCGTGCTTAACTTGTAATTCCAACAATTTCTTTAACTTTATGTTAAGATGTGATAAGTTTGGCAAGTCTTTTCCTTAATACCTCCACAAAACTTGTAGTTTCTTGTTCGAACTCGGTAAGATATCTAATATATCTATAGCTAATTCTTGAATTTATTCAAAATGCGAATAAAGGATTTGGTGTCGAAATTGAAAACTTAACTTTTATTTTATGAAAAATTCCTTTTGCACAGTTTGAGTATTTTCTTATCATTAAGCCGTAATAAATTTTACTAAATTGTTTGAGATAAGCATTTAAACTGTTTCGTTGATTTTTGTTTAAACTTTTATATAACGCAAGTCATAACATCCGTAAGTATTTGGAAAGTATCCTTGGAGGTGCTGCTTGTTATATGTACATGTGTCGCAGTTTCTATTTAAAAAATTGCAAAACTGTTTTTTCAATGTTTTTTGACCATGGAAATAAAAATATTCCTCTCCAGTCTTCGAATTGAAGTAAAAAGCAATCTAATGTTCTCCTGGTTGATTTGAGTAGTCTGTATTTACTATTATATGAACAGGTTTGGAACTCAATTTCTGAGGTAAATTAGGAAAAACACCTTGGAAGTACTTCTTTAAACGTAATTTTCACGTTTCCGTTTTTATCTATTTCTAGCATTGCAAGCTACGGCTTATGCTACTGCACGAGCAAATTTGCCTTCAATGTGTATGTTTCCTTGGCTTAAAATGTTAGCACGCAAATAGTTATTACAATGATCAGTGGAAAAGTCAAAAGCTAGTATAAAACAGTTGTCATCAAAATGTTTCTTATTTATATGCAGACCACGATCTGAATGATTGATCCCGGCTGGTTTGAATTTTGAATTGAATAGTCGAATTCAAGTGTTTGAGCGGGTGTTTGGACACCATTGACTAACAAATTAACCCTTGGCAAATTAAAATATTCAAACTTGATAGGATCCATTGCGCGATCTCTTTAATAAGCGCTATTGTAAACCATACAAAAAGCTGAAAATATTGGAAATTGTCCTGTGACGATATTATCTAATGATTAAGTATGATTTCCAGGGTACAGAGTGAATGTCTTAACTTCTATTTTGTTAAATGGATATAAAGATACTTTTGTTTGTAACATTTTATGATGAGCAACTAGTATTTCAGAATTAAAAATTATATTGTTCATAAGATTCATAAAAAATTGTGCTTCCAATATTTTAAGCTGCAATTCCTTATCAGGATTTTCCATAAAGTAAAATGTTGATTTTTTCAAATTAAATACAATGCGCAAATCAACAGTATCTTGTAAGAGTTTAGGTTGATTAAAAATATCTCCATGCACCTTTCCAAACAATACAACTATATTACTTTTACCAAACATCTCAGTGAATTGCTTTTTACCAGAACATGTGTTCGATCAGCATCACTGCCATAATTAAGTCGAGTTTGTATGTGTGACCTGTAGTGGTAATTGTTGTCACTTTGCGAAACCAGAACATTATTTAAATACATGTAGACGCTCCGAATCATTGAACGTAGAAGATTATTAACAACGCTACATTTATCGCAGTAACATCAACATTATCTCTCTTCTTCAATTTAAATAAACGCTGCAAAGATCTCGATATGTGTCTCCATTACCAAGGCAGACAAATTCTATGGAGCTAACATTGTCTACGGATTGAACAAGGTTACATGACACCTCTTCTGTATTTAAAATGCTGTTTTGTACAGGATGAGGTGCAAATAAATCTGCTTCCCTTTCCATACATTCTATATGAATGCTCTTAGTTTCTAAGCAAATATATCCTTTACTTTCTTACATAGATTGAACTTTTTCGTGCGTTTCGCTTTAGATCTCTCTTGCAATTGACGTACTTTCTCTTTGATGGGGCGTATTACTTTTTCCAGAGTCTTTTTAAAATTTTCATGATATCTTGTTGGCCCCTTTTTCTGTCAATTTGCTTAAAGCCTTTGGCCTTGCTCTTCCAAAACTTTTCTAAGCGGTTCGGGAACGAAATCATTCAGAATAAATTTGCCAGTATCCACAGCTTGGTCTTTAATCGCATTCAACGCCGATGGAAACAACGGTTTTAAATTTCTAAAAAAAGGCGCGAAGAATGAACCAATGCCGATGTTGTACTACTCGGGGTGACATATATGTGACTTATCCCGCCTCAAATTTAATTAGAGTAATATGAAGTACACCAGTTGCTACATGCCAGTCTGCTACACTTCTCAATGAAATTTTAAATGTATTCACATTTTTAACGGCTTTTATCCGTTTTCTTTTTTCTAAAGTGAAGGTTAATGAAAGTAGGTATAATGGAATCGCAAAAATTACATTTGGCACCGTCTGCACTAACTATGAGTATAGAGATTCCCTTTACAGTAGCAATTTCAAGGCTGTGGTACTATATACTTTTGAACTCAAAACACTTGCTTTTTCCATTAAACGGCAGACCACGAAGACAAATTATGGCGAATATTCCCGCGCTTGTTCTTGAGGAGTGTAATTTTCGATATTGAGATTATTTAAAAACAATTTCATTAAGTTTTAAAAACAATTTCATTAAGCTTAAAATCTACAGAACGAAATTCGTTTAGTTTTAACGTTAGTGCAATTATACGTTTTTATACAGCACTTTCACTTAATACTATTTTCACCATTCTGACTTGTAGATCTCTGCATTGATTGTTGTTTTTCGTTCGGATTTTTAATTATATCAGTCCTGGTTTTAAGTTAACTTCGTCGTGTGTTATAAGGAAATGTGCGTTTCTGATTTCCCGCTTTTCTGTCAAACTTTTTAGCTTGTTTGCTTACTTACTGTGCTATGGCTTCTACATTTCCTGTTAAGTGCTTTTCAGACGTCATTCGAAATACTGTCATCCAAGTCACTTTGTAATTTTTCTGTGCTATTTTTTAATGAGCTATCTCTCGATTACACTTTTTAGGGGCATTTCAGGTTTCTCAGCGTTAATTTTCACACCATCCACGTCATCGATCATTGCAGCGTATGCGTTCGGATGCAATAAAATTACTTTACTTGGTTTCGGCTTAAATTTGTTGAACATTGTCCAACAATTTTCCGATAAATCTATTTAATAGCGACGTTAATATTATAGCAAGAAGCCGCCACTTTTTTTTTGGACTTTATAGTCATGTTTGGTTTCGACATGAATCGATATTCTTTTTTAAAGTTATTTAAAATTTTCAAATCATTATTTGTTAGGTTAATGTTTCCAATTATTGTGTTAAAGATAATCTCAGTCAAAGCTTTTATAATTCATCGACAACATAGTTGAGTAATTGCTCTTATCGGTTTTGAGAACATACAGCATATGCTTCCGGTTCTTCAATCGCTTTAAACTGTTTTTAAGACCATTTTCTCCATTGTCATAGAATCAAAAGCAAAAATTCGAATTAAATATTTTCGTTATATATATTAATAAATCCTTTACGCTATGCGTAAGGTCAATTAATAAATACCCGTGAGGTATGCTAGTTACACCTTTATATGTTCTCATAAGTTCAGATGATTTCCGGGACGAATTTGGCTTTCTAAATTTGAAAACTGTAGGACATCTCTAAAATTTTAAGACAAAACTATATATTTTGAATTCAATGAAATATCTCTTGTGATGATAAATTGATAAAACGTGTTGCATTGATAGTTATAAAATAGAGGATAAACTAGGACTTCATAGAATCCATCATTTTATAAATATTTATTTAATCTTTAACAGCGTCTGAGTTTTTGCCAATGTAAATAGAATGTTTACATAAACTCTTGGAGGCACATCTAAATTTAAAGTCATTTTAGTCAATTTAAAGTTTCGATGATGTGAGTAGGTAGTAAAATAAATAGGTAATTTTCTTAAAGGTGTTTGAGTGCTTACAAATATCACTTTAGATTTAAAATGTTTTTTAAGAAATTCTTGCTTTGCTCCTCCCACTACTAAAACATAATCATAGCTATTCAACGGTGATAATATGTCAGCTAAGAATGGTCTATTATTCAATCAGGAATAGTCTATTACTCCATTCCACCATTTTAAACCATGAATAAAATTTAGCATAAAAATGGTTTTGATCTTCAGTCTTCTCATTTATTTCACTTTCACCGAACGAAGGTTTAAATAAAACGTAGTAAGCTACAACATAATTTGCACTAATATATTACTCTTTAATAAAAATTTGTTACTGATTTCCATGACAGTACTGGAAATCAACAGGAGCGAACGTAGTTTTAGTTATGGTAGACATAGTTTTATTAGTCACTGATAAATACTGAGCTGATTGTATGTATATAATCTTCGGGTTTATATTCCAAAAAACTAACACCACTTTAAGTACTAGTTGTGTCGTCTCATTAAATTATCGCGAAGTGATCGGAAAACTCAGTGTTTACCAAAAACGAAATCAAGACCATCAATTCAGTTTTGGCTTGGAATGTTTCATTTTAAACCAGTATTATATCTACAAGATAATAATTGCAATTTTATTGGTTTTACCCGTAAAAAATGGATTCATTTAATGGCACACAAGGAATACATACAACTAAGATTGGATCAAATCACAGGATAAAACTTGATGCTAAAACGTAGAGATCGATTACTCTGGCTGGTATTTTTTTGTGAACATACCTTTATTTTGTTACGAAAACAAATCTCGTGCTTGTATCATAAATATTTTTTACCAAAGTACATGGAATTAAATAAGACTGATGGTCAGTTGGCTGATATCTCCGGATCTATCAACACTGATGTTGAGATTGATTTGTTAAGACTATATTTTGAATTTTCTCGAAAGACATCAATTAAGATTAGGAATCCCATTAGAATTCATAAACTACATTTGGGAATTCAAAAAAAAAATAAATGTCTAAAAGTGGGTAAAATTCACATAAATTCAAGTTAATAAAATTCCCAAACCAAACAAAAATAATTTTGCTCGAAGGCGATTCATTCAAAAGGAATTAATGATACCTGGCAAATAGTTTTAGAACTGAATTACTTCGGTAAAAATTTATAAGATCAGAGGCAAGTGTTTACGATTGTTATTATTACTACTGTTGCTATTAATATTAAAATGTAAATAAGACAAAAACCCAAAAATTTTCATGGCGTATCAGTTTTTTTTACCTTTATTCATATATACATATTATTTACCCATTGTTATTTATGTATTTTGATTACTTATTTTATAATTTTCCCACGCTAGTGCGAAATTCTTTCTTTTCTTATACATCGTTTATCGTCTAAATAATCTAACGCTATTTTTTGGAAGATCTCTGTCTACAGACTGTGAGAGCTGCTTCTTATGACTCTCGGTTCACTGTATTTTAATTTGTCAGTTAACCCTTTAAGTTTTTTCACTGCTTGTTCTTTATTATTAACTTTATCATTGACTATGTACCTGTACGCTTTGGCTTTTAAACCCGCAATTTTTGTCATAATTCTTCCAGCATTCTCATCAAACCTGATACTTTTTTGTTTTTAGGGATGATATTGCGTATATTGCCGGGGAGGCAATTTGATATGCCAAATTTGTGAGCACTATTTTTAATAACATCCTATATATTACGATCAGATTCTATTTTGAATGAATATGTATCTATATATATTATCTTGATTCTTTTATATTGATTAATTAAAAAGTTATCCCACATAATTTGGCTTATCATGCACCATTTCCATCTTACTTAACTCGATACCATACTCGATACCGTTAACAACCTTAAAGTTAGGTTTCGCTATGACAGCTCTATAGTCTTCAGAATTTCCGCTGTTTTTATATAATTAGTGACTAAGCGAGCATTGCGGCGCTTTTCAACATTTTTTCAAACAGCATTATTCATCAATTTATAAAAGTTCTTCTCGAACTCATTTTTAGCAACTTTTCTTCTGTTGATGCTTAAACAAATATACTTTAATCAAGCTTTTTGGTTAAATTTTAGTATTCTCTGAATACATTTCAAATGCAATTCTAGCTACAAGCAGAGAAGCAGTTATTTTAAATGAATCTTATTTTTCACTTAGTCCATTTTATGGGTTATATCTAGCACGAGCTTTTTATACTTTTCAATAGAAGGAATTTTGTTATTTACACAGAAAGGAAGGCAGTCGTGCGCATTATGAATAGCAGACGGATAATCTAGGTTAACTTTCAACATGTAAGCACTACTTCCGTCGACATCAATGGAATAAATGTCGAAATCTTTTATTTCAGTTCCAATTACAAATAGGAAGCTTGCATAAAGAACTTTTTAAGACATGACCCAACCATATAAATTGTTTGCAACCATATAGGACATATAATTTTCAGACTCGTTTTTTTCATATCGTTTAACTCGGACAATTTTTGGGTGCACTGAATAATGCGACCTCGAAAACTAGTCTTTCAAAACGTATCGATTTCAGGATATGCAGGATACAGTCCCAATTCAACTCTAATGACATTACACTCATGTTTAATATATTATAATAGGAGACCGGTCACGGTTCATGCTGTTACATTGCCCTCATCCCTTCACTTTTTTTAAGGATGGTCTCTATATCAGCATATATGATATTTGGCGGCGCAACTTCTTCTCCATATTTTGAAACTTGGCTGTTGTTCCCGCTGATGGACGCTTTTGCATTCTTCCTTATGGCGGATTCTAGTCGTGATGTAAAATGTCCGACACAAATCACAAAACTGTCCGTAGGTGTGGCTTCGCGTATATTGTGTTTTTACCAACCTCTGCTTTTGGGTAATAAAGCAATAATGATATTGCTTGGCGGTTTCGTTAAGTCAGCAGGTTGACGGGCATTTCCAACTTCCACAACCACTTTCCATGTACACTTGGAACGTATCAATTCATATATATTTACGTTGATGTCTCCGTTGCTCTGCTCAAGCCGATTGATGTGCACAGTTGATTATCGCGAATTTTAATGCAGAAAAATCAACTCGAATGTTTCGAAACTCAATAGCATTCTCGTGAATATTTCTAATTTTATAATAGCTCGTATTTATTAACCTGCGTAATTCCTCTCCAGTCGTTTTATCAAACTTGTAAGCGATAGCCGCAAATACGCACCACTTAAAACAAGAGACAACAGCATTTTTCGCAAAATTTAAATTCTGCTATCGTCCAACCACTATCTTGTTCTTGGTATTCTTCAACTGCTTTTTTAACCTGGATAAGAAGCTCGTCAATCTAAACGTTGACTTCATTGCTTTCTCTTGCAGCAACGAACATACCTTATATATCTACTACTGCCGTCTTTCTGTAATTTTAATCTAATTTTTCCGTAGTGTATATAGTCTTATCGTGCACACTGTTAGCTACGTTTTTAACTGTAGATGTTCTAGGAGATATGCTTACCATAGCAGATTTTTGCATTACTTTTCCGGGTGTGACATTGCCTGGCGAAAGCCACTATTCTCTTCCATTCCGCCGTTTCTCGTTTGGAGTTGACAATGGCTTTCGTTTTTGCCACAAGCAAAACTTAACATATCATCAAAAATACATTTGCACCGATTCTTCTGTGGTGTTTCCTATCTCATTAACTTCTCTCACTTTCGGTTGACTTTCAGGAATTAGTTTCATCGCACGCTTATATTCCGCTTTTAAATCAGGAATCTTAGCCACATTGTATGCAAAAATTGAGTTGGCATGGCTTGTTTTAACATTGGAGTTTACTATTTTTATCAAAGGTTGCAATAGTTCATTTTCTTCCAAAAGCTGCCAGTAGCTTCTCAACTCTGAAAATAAAACTCTCAACCGTTAGAACTTTTCGGGATCCATCAAAAACCCAAGGTGGCATTTAGCTAAATCGACATTTCTTCTCTCAACATTATTATTTAAACCTGTGAGACTTTCTAACAGTTGGTTGAAAAGTCGTTCTGGCCTGTTATATTTCATACTAGTCGGTGTTGATGTTGCCGCCAATTCCTCCGGTCTCCTCCTTATTCCTGCACCTTGTCTTTAAATTATTCTACTTTCTGTATCATGCAATCCAACTTTCACGTTCCTCGCCTTCATCTCGCAGCTCATCAAAAGTTAATTTTGTTGTTTTAAGGGGGCCTGTTTAGCGGGCCTACACTTTTTTTTTTAAATAACTGAATGGAAACAAAGTAAAGAAAATAATCACCAAAATTCAAAGGAAGTTCATACCAATAAAGTCAGCAATGTTTCGAAAATTCAAAATTTGTAGTGGAATCAACTTTGTAAGATGCTATTGTGTACGTCAACAAAGCGTTAGATTTATTATGTGTGCATCTTCAAACATTTTTCCAAACATTTTAATCCTTTCCGCATGAAAGAGTTCTATCGCGGCGCTAATAACGAAAGGTAATCTTAAGAAGCAATGTGTTCCGAAGTTGGTATTAAACTTACCTAATTTACAAGAAGAGGGTCGCCATCCAAAACACACTGTAGAATTTCGCTTTACTTAGTTTGGAAATGGGTTTGGAATATTCTTTAACTTCTACTAGGAAATCAGTATTGATCTACATGAAGCTTCTCCTTTATATTGTCATTACAGGTCCCTTAGAAAAAGGTAAATGTTCACAGAGACCAGTGAATTGAAAAGTTGCATTCTTTGCCATACATCAAAGATATGGTTGTTTTCTCTTAAATCGTTCATTTGGTTCGCGTGCATAAAAGTCCAAAAATATATATATTTGTCATTTTGTTCAATATTAAGTATATTTGTCATTTTGTTCAATAATAAGATACCAGTTTTCAGTCAATTTCCTCCTCATCAAATTTCGGAGCTTTTGCGGGAAAAAAAAATTTCTATATATGAATTTAAACTGGCATTTCAACTGTAAGTTTTAGGATAAGGAGTTTTGTAGAGAAAGAAAGATATGGTAATTGGATGATGCAACGTCAGGACTATACGGTGAATGTGAGAATACATCCTAGTCAAGTTCTAACAATTTTTGGCGGGTGAGGAAAGAAATATGACGTCTTGCACTGTGACGAAAAACAACATTTTTGGCGGTTGACCGATCCTGGACATTTCGTCTGGAAGATTTCATTTAATTTGGTAAGTTGTTCACAATATACTTCAAAACTAATTGCTTTATTAAGCACTAGAAGCTCATAATACACAATTTCATCATATTGGTAGCAAAATAATCTGTTCATGAATATCTAGTTTGGTGTTATTCAAGATGGCTCACCGTGTTTTAACGATGATCTATTACGTTTCACATTTTTTCACAAGTTTTTCTGCAATGTTCCGAATCGTTATGTGTCGATCAGCTTCAATCACAACATTCGTCGCCTTCAACGGTATTTGGCCTATCAGAACATGTAAAGTTTTCACAGAAAACTCTCCAGAACGAAATTTTACAGATCAAATAAGTGCGTTCCACGCACCGCCTATGTATCTCTATGTGTTTCTCCAGCTCTTTTATTTCAAAAACTATGTCTCGCTACTATAATACAACCGATCTCATTGAAAGTTTTTTTACAAAGTAAACAATTATCTCTCTGGCTACCTGACTAAAGTTATATTAACCTCGTGTCGAAAAAAACCTTAAGAAATTTCCGGGTCACCTAAAATCTATTGATTTATTTTTTATTAAAAATTGATAATAAAAAAATTTTAAATCATGGTAAATTGAAACTAGTGGATGAACTGGCATATGTAAGTTTAATGTCTAAATTCTTTTCCGTTTGCAACCAGGCTCTGCTCCCCCATATGCACACATATATATATATATACGGAGTTTATAATATAGAACAGGTAAAAACATTATAAATGGGCAATGCTAGCATTACACCAATTCACTTTAAACAATTTTTCGCTTAATATCGTGATAAAATAGCAAAAATTAAACTTTGTTCCCAATGTCAATGTAAGTTCATATAGCTCTTACAGAGCACAGTACGTAAAAGGTGTGCCGTAATCCAAAGTCAACAAATTTTGTTTTCTCCTAAAAGATCTTATTTTTCTTTCTCTATTTTAGCCATAAAGTGCTAAGAATTAGAGTTATATAAAGACGTACTTGCATGAGAACCGTCAGAGCATGAAGTTTCGTAAGACCTGAAAAATGGGTCTACCCGCACCAAGTTTGGCCCACTTTGGCCCCATACTCATTTTGTATTTTTTTTAATAATGTATGTGGCCCCGCAAAGGGAAACTTCAGAGAAGCTATAAATTATACATATTCTTGATCGTCGCGAAATTCTGAATTGAATTAGCCATGTCTGTCCGTCCCTGTATCTGTGCGGTGTTTGCTGTTGTCACTTCTCTGGTCCCAAAACCGAAGATGTCGGCTTCAAATTTGGCAGAAACATTGGAAGCTTTTCCACGCAAGTTGGTATTGAAAATAGACCATCATGTCACAATTTTCTGAACTGATTTGGAAAAAGTATTTGACGGAATTAGGTCTCCTTTTTGGAAACGTGCAGACGCTCCATATTTTCGGGCTCACGTTTTCCAACAAATATTGTTGGAAAACACGCTGTCGTCGGTTAAAAAATTCTATTTTAACAAGAGTGAATTTCACACAGTACGTTGCTTGGACAAACCATACGTACATTAACACTATTGCCTATCTTAACAGAATGTTTGTTTTAAGCAAGATAGACTATGCTTTGATAATTTATGGCACTACCTGCAAATCTAAGATCAAGATCCTTAAACCGGTCTATCACCACGTCCTCAGAGCAAGTTGTTATGCTTTTCGGACGAAGCTTCTTAACTCAAGCAAATCTATTCCCGATGAAGATGTGAGAAAGATTATCATTGCCAAGAAAATTCTAAAGCCGCCATCCGCAATTGACTACTACTATTACTGCTTGTATGTCGCAAAGGAATTAAGCATTCGCTTAAATATTTCCCGCCAATTTAGCTTTAAAACTCCATGGTTTTGTAAAGTCACTCTTTCAGCATTTCGCGTCGCGTTAATCACATATTTCACGAAAGTGCCTCAACTTTTATAACCGAAGCCAGAACTGTCTTTCACGCTACGAACCCTTCTCATAAAGATAAACTGGAAACTGTCACTGCTACTTATTAAGGAATATCATTACAAGATGCGGCGATGAAATTAAAATGCTTTAGGTACTAAATCATATCGGTTTATTGGGCAATAAGGAAGCTGATCGAGCGGCTACTTCTGCCACTCTAATTATGGATGGAAAAGTTGCATCTCCAAGATCCATTGGAAGAAAAGTTAAAGAGAAAATTATGGAAGAAAATCCATAATACTATGATGAGCACTATTTTTCTATTAACCCTCGATTAATTCCGCCTTTATATCCAACAAATATTGGGAAAATGAATTAGTCTAAACTTATAATAATAATAATAATAATAATAATAATAATAGTGCTATATACAGTTGTACTTTTCGTAAGAACAGTTATATGATTCAGAAAATGTTGCCATCCAATTTAACTTTTCGCCCAAAAATGCTAAAAATTGCAATTTCTTTCTAAGGCACCTTTATAGAAGGGGAATGCTTGTAAAAATTATCCGATTCAATACCTTATAAATAGTGCTCGTTTTTGGTCCAATACACATCAGTGTAAAAAATTTCTTCAAAGTATCTCAAAGTTTGTAACCGGTAGTTTTGCATCGATTCGAATTCGATTCTAGAAATGAACTTCAAACGATTGGTGTAACAAAAGGAATGTCTACGTTAAGTTATTCTCGATACATCCAGACAATATTAGTATGCCCTGTACCACAAACGATGAAATGTTTAAAAACTCTCATCTTTTGGGTAGAGTTTAGGTCACGGAATTCATTTCGTTTCTTTCGAGTAAACCTTTATCAACTACACCAAGTATTAAAATACATAACGACACTAATATTGCATCTCATAAGCACAAAATATATAATATCATCATCCATCCACAACAAAACTTTTTGAAACTTTTTAATAGAATGCACAGAGAAGGAATGAGGAAAAGAGAAAATATGTAGTAAAAAAAACAATAGAATCACAGCAGGCGCAACATTTATGAAGAAAATAAAGGCAAATAAATTTTCGTTATTGCGTTTCATAAATATCTCACATATTAGATTTTATTGTTTAAAACACATTCAGAAATAAGCGTTTCCACAAATATTATTAGCAGTAGGTATAATAAGCATGGTATAGAATAGGGGTGAGTTGATTTACAGAACAGATTGAATAGATAAACAAAAAGGTATTAACATTTATAATGAAAGCCCTCACTATTATCATGAAACGAAATGACTGCAATGAACATATTATTCAAACTTTAGTATGGTGGGTTAAATGGGGAATGTTTCGCTGGTAGTCACTCGAGGAACTACTTCTATATTTTCGTTTGTTATTCTAGACCTTATTTTGCACCTTGTATGTTTCCTCAATGAAAATGTCATTTCGGAAAGAACATTTGATGCATAGAAGCATTCGAGCGAAGAAGACTTCGAGCTTTATAAACATATTGAAAGGCATGGCTGGAGTGAACCAACATGGTATTGCCGTCAACCGCCTAACGTTTTATAACATGTGCGGCTCCATTCTTCACATGTTACACGGAGTAGCAAACGCAGAAGATCTTCTGTAAATCAAAACGCTTTCAACCCAAAGATACGCTAAATCTTTTCCTTCGGTTTTCTTAAGTATGATTTTATAAACTTAAAGAAAAAATTTGTTTTCATTAATAACATAATATGAGAATAATATATTTTTTGCCACTAATAAGATTTGAACATGACTAGACATCGTAAATCTTTGTTTAAAAACGTCGGGACAAAACAACAAAAAGAGCAAGAAACTCTTCCACAGCTGCCTCAACGTATATCAAGCAAAATTATCACTAAATAGGCAAATAATGTGTGTGCAGTGTGAGCTTTTGTGCGATGGCGGTTAAATAATTTCAATCATAAAAAGGCTTTTTTTCAAATAAATTTTCTTACATACTCTTAGCTTATGAAATAAAATCATATTTATTTACAGCGGGGGAAAGTATGCTACAAATATTTAATGTTTATAAAGTGGTCGTATGTGTCGTAGGTGGTACGGGAAGGCAGAAAAAAGCTAAAGGTAAATAAACTTTATTGATTAAACGTTTGATCTCTTTCCTGAAAAGCAATTTGAGTAAAAGAAGCAGAAGAAAATTAAGTACTACGATTAATTAAAATTTTGTATTATTTATAAAGTTTTTTTGAAAGCGCAGACGGGGACTTGACTTACATGCAATATTTAATTTTATTTTATTCCATTTTTTTTTCAAATATATGTTGGACATTCAAGTAAGCATAACCTTAGGAGATGATTAATTCGTACAGAGGGAATGAAATTCTTTACTAAAATTTTCCTCCTTTTGCATTACTTTAAAACAACTCCCCTTCTTCTACTGCTTTTGCTATTATTATTCTTTTACTTTATTCTTTAATATTATAAGGATTGTTCAAATTCTCAATGTAGTGTCAAGTCCCCTTTTACCATACAAACTTAATACTAGGAGTTTTTCTTGCTTCTTTTTCCTTCTGTCTGAAGTGCCAAAGCATGTTACGCTTTCATTTCGATATTTTTCGTTTTCGCTTATTTACTCCTCGACGTATACAAATGCGCTTTAAAGCAGTAGATATTGTGTCTGTTTGTCTGTCTGCCAGACAAATAAATTTTTTGATATTTGCGACTGCATATGTATAAATACCGCGATAATAAACCACAAATGGATATCAGGGGATAATAACAAGAGAATACAAAATTTAATACTCTGCAAACACTGAGTGGTTTTATTTTATCTTTTTTTTTTAATTCTTTCAAAAAAGCTAAAAAGAAAAATAAATAAAATCAATGAAAGGAATTTGGCCGTATCAAGTGATCTATTATTATTCGAAATCAATTATTTTCAACAAAAAATGACGAACGGACAGGCGGGCTTATTTAGATCCTCCTAATGTGACCAAAGGACTAAGAGAAATAGAGAGAGAGAAGGAGATAGAGAGCTTGCCAATCACCACCAAAAGTCAATGTATAAATATTAAAAAGTATTTTTCTTTAATATTGCATTGTGTTGCTTTTATGTTCAACATTCAGGTCATAGGTTCCAAATTAAACCTGATCTGCGTGTTTGAGCTGCGAACACTATCAGCTACGTATCCCAATTTTTGCGACTTTGAATCCTCACAAACGCAGACGTTAAACCGGACGTCAGTAGATCTATTCAGAACACTAAGCTGATTAAAAATATGTGTACTTGCATATGTTTAATGCATATTTTTAGATATTTCAGATAGAAAAAAAACCCGTCTCATTATCTCAATATGAGTCCATGTTTTGGACGTAAATTCGAGACGGAAACTTTTGTAGATATTAATAGACAGTTAATATTCACCATTCATTCTAAAATCTTGTCCACGTCTTTTAACGACTTTCTTCTACTGAATTCAATTGTCACTATATGTTACATATCACTTCGTAAAATCTCTGGAACTCCAATGAGTCTTTCAAAAACACTTTTCGGCCAACGTTTTCTATGTCTTAAGATCGGACAATGGCTGCCATCTATTATGAATACATGTGCACAGAGGTGATGTTTTTGTTGCTCTCTACATAGAATTCGCGACACAAATGTCATTCCATACGTATATATAATTGCATCAATTTTGTATAGCCAAAGGGGACTTTGTAAATGATGCCAAGTTTTTACTTAACGGGTAAACACAATTATGCCATTGTTATCGCTCTATACGGGAGTTGTTGAACCAGCGGCCTGATCTGAGTCGTTCGTCCTCGGACCAAAGCACATCCCTGTAGAAAATTTCATCAAAATGTGGGTTTTCTGAAGGGGAAGACGGAAAGACGAACAGACAGGGTACAAGGCGAAAATCATTTTCTAAATCGATCGTCGTAATGTAGAATGGGTGTATGTTAAGTTCTGTACCTTGTGGTTATATCATGTAATGTTTGTTATAGATACGTGATTGGGATTATTAATCTCATTCGTAAGAAAATCATTGACGTTGATAAGTTTTTGGCGTGGGTTTTGGTTGGTTTTTGTAGAAGAAGAAGAGGAGATCGATGCAAGAAGCCGGAGAGATAAAATAAAATCGCGCGGGCGATTTTTTAAAGAAAAAAATGATAACGATAGAATAAAAAAGAAAAATGCAGTTTGAGTCGGTAACAGTTTGTTAATTTTATTAATCTTTCTGAATTTTCAACTGTTGATTTTCGTACTAAATTCTGACCAAAAATATAAGTTCAACGATAAACATTAAAATGGCAAGAAAAAATTTATAAAAATTTCACTTTGAACAAGTAACTTAGAAAAGAGAAAAAATGGCGACTCGTACGGAAATGGATCAAGGAAATACATTAGAAATTTCCGAAATCTTGAAAAACAATTTATAGTATATATAGCAATTTATAGTTTTTTAAAGCATCTGTTATTGCAAAATGTTGTCTCTGGAACGAGTGAATAATCTTTCTTTTTTTGTAATTATGTTAAAAGACAGGTTAGAAGGTTGTTTTTATTTCAATGAAGAGCCGGCAGAGAACAAAAAATGATCTTTGGAGAAAATAAGTGAAAATGGTAAATGAACGTTAAAGGTATATAAATTTCAAACATCGTGACCAATTTAAAATAAATCAGTTGCTTTCAAGGCGATTCATGTGCCATCATATAACGTCGACAGCTTCGTGATATATTTAGTTATCTACAGCATCGGGACATCATCTTCATCAGTCCACCGTACTTTTTCAACAGCATATACTGCCGTACATCACTGTTAAGTGAGGCTCTTAACTTATTGTAATTATTGTTCGTTATACTTTATGCATACTTATAATTTTGATTAATGTATGTATAAACACATATGTACAGTTGCAACTCAGTTATCACGCTAACTACTAAAACAGACATTAACATCTCTGTATTATTAAAAATGATTCGAATTAAACTAAATTACAAAATATCCTCCTTAAGTCGCACTTTAAAGCATCCCTAAAAATAATCGACTTCATAGTTTAATAATCGGAAAAACAGTGAGGACAAGCAATAGGTAATTTAAACGTTACAGTCCTTCTGGGAGTTGCGTACATCCGCACAAACTTAATATATTATAATCTGAAATGATGTGGTGATATGTTCAGAAATTCTCCTCTTTAGTGTCTTCCTATCTGGCAAAGATATAATTCCTCTTTTTAAAACTTTAAAAGAATTTTTTCTTTTTTGGTCACATGATTGGCTTATATATGTTTACAAGTCCTATAATCTGTCGCTCGAATTTTATTAAAAATGCAATTAAAGTTAACATTTCCAACCCGCTCATAAAATCAACGACGTTAACACATCCTTTTGCGTTCAGACAGTGAAAAAATGTAGCCGGGACTCGATGAACGAACGCTTTGAACACGTCTCCTTTACAATTAATTGGACAGTTAGCCGATATTTAGAAAAATATCAACTGATCAATCAAATGATCGCTATATTGTAGATCATCAAAATCGCCTCGAGCCAGTTTAACGATTAGCAGAAAGTGACGTAACTGTAAATAAGTAAAAAGTTAATCATTTTATTGTTTATATGTATACACCTCATACGCTTTAAACATGCATTTATATATATATACGTTGTTGATCTAATTGTTTATACATATATATATATATATATATAGGACTTGTATATTCATAAATTTCACATTTTAAAAGTTGGTGGTTAATTAATTTTAATGGAGGTGGCGACTTTTCGCTATAGGCCCGGCAATTGAGGCGCGTAAATGGGGAAATAAGAACTGGCATATCTTCTGCATTTTCAGGTTGAATTGTATTAAAAATAATACTAAGAGATTTTGTGACAGATGAAAAGTCGGCTTCCATTTACAATACATTCCATTCTTTGTAGGTAAATGCATACATTAATATATTAATAAATTGTATAAAATAAAAGTGAAGTGATAAATATTCGAAGTTTAAGCCCCCAATGCAGAGTTTTCTTAAGAATTTAAATTATGAAATTATTCGACTTTTACATAATTCTGCATTCCTAATCGACTTGTGTTCTGAGTAGTGCGTGTTTTCTTTTCGTTTGCGATTTTTTGACTGTTTCTGTGTTTTCGTGAGTTTGGCTCAAGTCTTTTCAGCCTTTTTGCTAAGCTGGTTATCAAGCGCGCTGTGTGCGTTTGTTTTCTTTATATATTAAAAAAAGAAAAAACTAAAAAAACAAGTAAGAAAGTTAGTTATATTCGGCGGGGGCCGAATCTCACACATCCGCCACCATGCTTTTCGCATTCTATTCTCCAAGTTCTTTTATCTGGTCCCCATATCTTTCGTTATTAAGGAAAAATTAATCGTAGTGTCTACCATGTTCATTTAAAACTCTCTTTTAAGCAGATAATAAATCTTTATTTGAGGAGTGTGCAAAATAGTTTTAAACGTTTTGTCTTGTTTGTCTTATGACAAATAACCGTTAAACCTCAAAAAAGTGAAAAAAAATTAAATTTAATTACTCGTAATTTTGGATTGACACAGCCGATTGGTTCCATTTTTGGACCTAGAAAGTAATCTTTCTCGTAAAGCAAGTGTGGAAAGGTTCAGCTTTCTAACTTTAATAATTTCCGAATAACGGGCAAAAATCCAAAAACTTTTATAAAAAAAGACTGGGTCGGGTTCAGTTCACGTTCCACTGCGCGCCTCTACTCTGACCAATTTAGCCACTTGCGTGCAGAAATTACTAAAGTTTTTGCTTAATTTGAAGTCGATATCTTCCTTTTCTGCGACCACTCAGAAACACAAACGGACGGACATGGTAAAATCAACTCAGAATTTCACGCTAATCAAGAATATATATATTTTACTAAAGCTAAACTACTTTCTCTAAAGCTTCCTTTTGGATGTTATATATATTTTGGAAAAAAACAAGATACCCCCGTTTTACAGAGGTGAGTATAAAAATAAATAAAAATTGTAAACAATTGACAATTGACATTTTCCATTACTTGGTAGTTCTCAGTCTTTTTCTAGCGAGGGGTTTCTCTCTCCTAAATTACTAAATAATAAACTGACAACAAAAAGGCATTATAGCCTCGGGGTCTCCAGATAAACGCTCAAATATGTTTCAATTATTAGCGGACAAATCCCCGCAGAGAAAAAAAATTAAAAATTCGGACTTTCCGGTGCTGCTAATCACTAACATCACTCCTATTACCAAAAAATATGTTGTTATTTCTTCAATTGATGCTAGCATAACAATTTCACAAATCAGTCCTTTTGCTATAAAAAAAGCTTTAGATAGCATTACAACATATATAGACTCTATCTCGATTCTACGCGACGTGAATTTACTTGTCCTCAGTGGGAGCCCGCGCGCAACCGAAAACCTCCTAAAGTCGAAATCATTAGCTAATTTCTGCGCTATTTTCCGCTAAATTACATGACAAACTGAACTCAGTTAGAGGCGTAAGTTATGCCCCGTGCTTAAAGCATGTGCGGGAAGATGAAATAGTTCACGAAATGGGCAATCCAGGCGTAATTAAAGTTCATAAATTTACTAAATTAATTAACAACAGAAAAACTCGCTCTCCTACATGAAAGATAATTATGACTTTCGATTGCCATCGGTTAATGCAAACAGTTGATGTGATTTGGTATAAATGTAAAGTTGAATTCTACATTCTAAATCCCATGCGATGCAAAATATGCCTGGGTCATGCCGCAAAACGGTGCATCAGCGCTCCATCTTGTGCTAACCGTGGTCTTCCTCCGCATGCTGAAAGCTGTACGCGTAGCTTCTGCTTAAATTGCAATGATCAACACTCGGCGTTAGACAAGCAATGCCCACGTTTTATACAAATGAGTGAAATTCTAAAACTCAAGACAGAAAATTACTGTAGCATGGGCGCGACGCAATTACAGGGAAATAAATCCATCTGGGACCCAAAGAATTAACAACAGTAATACCTACGCAGCTGTCGCCTCACAAATCGAGCGTAATAAGCTTTTAACTCCAACTCCTTTCCATCAACCAAAAATTATATTGCAAAAACAGTTCCACCACCCGTCAAAGATAATATTGAAAAAATCAAAACAACAGCAAATATTGAAAAAATTAAAACAAAAACATGCATCCTAAAATCTAATCTAAATTCCGCAGAACCAACAGTTCTGAACTCTAGTCAACAAATTACAAATTGTAATAAATCCAATCTTTCATCCGTTAATCAACCGTCAATGTCAAATTATTCACGTGTCGTTGCACTTCAAACGTACGCAACTATCTAAGTACAGGTTATTCTGCCTGTAAGAACAAATTATTCACGCAAAATTCCTATAGAGGCATTTTCCATGTCATTACAACTAAATAAAGTTTTTAAAATTCCTCTATGGAACATTAGGAGACTTATTAATAATTTTGATGAACTCCGTACATTCATAAGTTATTTTAATCCAACCTTTATATCTCTTCCCATTTTAGAAGTTTCTTTAATCCTATTCTGGATACTTCACGAATGCTACTCAAAATTCATATTCCAAACAAGGAGTGGGTGTGTTTATAAAATCAAATATACCTCACAAACGGATAAATTTAAGCTCGTACATACAAGCCGTAGCGACACAAATAATGTTAAACATAAAGTTTGCAGTGCTTTTGCTCTACGTCCCATCTTCGCAATCGTTTTCTCAACACTAACTTTATAATTTATTCTCCGTACTTTCTTCCCCACTAATTTTATACGACGACTTTAATAGCTGGAATATCATCTGAAGGCTCAACAGGGAACAACAGTCGTGGTACTGGTTTAGAAAAGACCTTCATTCAAAGCAATCTCTGAATTTTAAATTATGGAAAACGAACGCACTTTTCAGCTCATCACACCTTCTCACATATTGATTTAACATGTTGCTCTCCGTCACTTCTTCCTTTGGTTTCCTGGTCTATTTCTGCTGATCTCCAATCATAATCGGTCTTAAACTTTCAACGTCCTCTGCTACTCCAGCAAAACAGGCCAAATTCCTCCTAGATAATGCGGATTGGATCAATTACTCTAAACAGGCCGAGTCATTTCTGAATTCAAAGCCATTTAACGGGAACTGGAACCATGATGCTGCTATTATGTCTAAAGCGATTCGCACGGCTGCTCATCTTTCTATTGCTCAATCCAACAGCTCTTTTAAACGAGCTATGATTCCTTGGTGGAACAACACGCTTTCGCTTTTGAGGAAAAATAAAATGGATCTATGGCACCGCTTTAAGAGATGTCCTGATCATGATCATTTGTTATTATACAAAAAGGCCAATGCTCTATGCAGGTAAGAACTACGAAAATCAAAGGCACTTAGTTTCGAACTTTGTTCGAAAAGAATTCAGAGAAATACATCAATGAAAGTTGTCTGGAACAAACACAACAGATCGAATGGGACTTCAAATTTGAACGAAATTTCTGCCATCTGCACTCCCAATAGAACTTTAACTGATGCATTTAAGATTTCTAATTATTTTGGAAAAATGTGGTGCGAATACTTCTCTGACAGCAAATTTTCCAGTGCTTTCATCGAAAATAAAAGGACTTTAATTTCTCTTTCAAATCGTAATGACAGATGTGGTTTGTTGCTGGAAAATTGTATAGCTACCCTAAAACTTGAAAGTTGTCTTTTCAAATCGAGTGGGAGGACACTTGGTCTAGATCGCTTCTCATACCAAGTGATCAGCGCTATGTCTAAGTCTAGTAAAAAGAAATTACTGGACCTATATAATACTGTATTTTTGACTGGCCACATACATGTGGAAACTGGCTACAGTTGTTCCGATTCCAAAGTCAAAAAATGTCTCCATCGCATTTGACTATCGCTAAATCTCTCTTTTATCTTGCCTCTCAAAAGTATTAGAATAGATTATAGCATTTAAATTATTTTAGTTTCTTGAGTCCAAGCATCTGATTACAAAGCAGCAAATTGGTTTCAAGTGGGATGGAAGCTGCATCGACGCTCTTTTACATATTGATTATTTTACAACCAAAGCAAAATCTGAACGGAACCGTGTAAAAATTTTCTCAAATGATTTTGAAAAAGTATTTGACGGAGTTGGTTTTCATGTTATTTTAAGCCTCATGAAATTTTGGAATACCAACAAATAACGTTGGAAAACACACTGTCTTCGGTTAAAAAATTCTATTTTAACAAGGATGAATTTCATACAGTACGTTGCTTGGACAAACCATACGTACATTAACACTATTGCCTATCTTACCAAAATGTTTGTTTAAAGAAAGATCGACTAGGCTTTGATAATTTATGGCACTAACTGCAAATCTAATATCAACATCCTTAAACCGGTCTATCACCAAGCCCTAAAAGCAAGGTGTTATGCTTTTGGGAAGATGCCTATAAATATTATAATTGAAACTGCTCTCCCAGGTTTAGAAAATAGACTTTATGAGTTAAAAGCCCAAATCGTCCACAAGCTTCTTAATTCAAAAAAATCTATTCCCGGTGAAGATGTGAGGAAGATTATTATTGCGAAGAAAACTCCAAAGTCACCATCTGCAATTGACTGTTTGTACGTCGCGAAGGAATTCAACATTGCCTTAAAAAGTTTCCACAGTTTTGGTGTTAAAGCTCCATGGATTTTGAAAAACTACTCTTTTGACATTTCGCTGTCTATGCACAAGAAAGGAGACACTCCAAATTACCTACTGCAGAGTACCGTTTGGAATGTTTTATACACAGATGACTCAAAATCTTCTGGTCTGCCACCTACTTATGCCGTAGTAGATGCTTCAGGTCAGGTTCTTTTCAATCATATATTTCACGAAAGTGCTTCAACTTTCACAACCGGAGTTATCCTTCACGCTGCGAACCTTTCGCATAAAGACAAACTCAAAACCGTCATTGTTATTAACAGTTTGTCTGTATTAAAAGCTATACGGAATCTTTCGACTTCCAGAAGGAGCACCATCAACAAATTAAGGAATATCGTTACAATACCCGGCGAAAAAATTAAAATGTTTTTGGTACCTAGTCATATCGGTTTATTGGGAAATGAGCAAGCTGATCGAGCGGCGAAGTATGCTGCTTCTGCACCTTTAATTATGGATTATGTCATGGAAAAGTTGGATGTTTAAAAATACATTGGAAAAAAAGTTAAAGAGAAAATTATATCAACAATACCATCATCAGCACTACTCTTCCATTAACCCTCAATTAATTCCACCTCTACATCCAACAAATGTTAAGAAAATCAAGTTCCAAACATTTTCGAATATTCGCCTTGGCCGTACAATTGCAACTCACCAATGTATCTTAAAGAAGTCTTCCTCCCCAATCTGCAATTGTGGACATATTCTCACTATAAAGCACATTTTCTGTGCCTTATCTTTTCCTTGGCTAGAATCATCGCATTTGGAGCGACTAATCCTATGGGCATTCTACAATCAGCTACAGAACAGAATATCAATCCAATATATTAATTTATTAAAACTACTAGGCTCAACATATAATGTACATTTATTTAAATTAGAACCGATAGCCTGTGTTGCCAATGCTCAATGTCTTTTTTTAGTCTAAGAATTTATTTCATTAGTCTAAAATTATAATGATAATATTAATAATAATACATAATTCTGTTTTTATCTATGTTTGTATGAGTTTGTTATTGATTGTATCATTGTAAATGAGCAATCGTCAAATTTTTCTGGTATTTTTCTCAAGGTACGCCTTTCAAATTAAAGCTAGTTAACTAGGAAATGCGTAATTATTGCTGTTATTTTAAGTTTAAAAGCTACCTATTTCATTTTGCATTTCATTTTAGACTTTTTTAATTTTATTTTTTATGTTACATTGTACGGAATTTCAACTTATGCAATGTATTATTTTCAAGGAAATTGATAAAAGCAATAAAGGCAATTAATTTTCAATTCAAATTACATTTATTAAATTGTTTTATTAAAATAATAATATTATTATTATTATTTTAATTTTAGACTAATGAATTGAATTCTTAGACTAAAAAAAGAGACATTGAGCACTAGCAACACAGGCTATCGGCTCTAAAATAATAATAATAAATTGTTTTATTAAAATATGTTAGGTAAAAGACAGTAATTCTCAAATCATGGAGAAATTAATAATAGTAAATGGTTTCCGCTGACGTCATAAGAGTTTTTTTATATTCCATTTTCCATTTATCAATTTCAAAATGATCTTTACTTTTTGTTTGTTTACACACTTATTTTGCTATCGTAGGTTTTATTTTCATTTTTTATTTTATTTTTTGCTACTCAAACCTTATGGACGGCCAGAGTGCTTTAGATAGTTAATTAATTTAGTCTTAAGCGCATTGGTTCAAATTTGCAAATTACTCCGAATTTGCGGTCGAATTTTTATAAATCGGGATCAATCTATTGTTCTTACCTTGATTATTATATTGCCCCTTTCATTTAGTTTTTGAAGAAAGGGGTTAACGTGTTAATTCTTAATAAGCTAAGCGTACAGCACAATTAATGCATTTGCACCATGCAAAATATTTATTTAATATAACATAGCAACCGTGTCCCATATTCAACCCATACAAACATGCACACCTACAGCATATTTTGGCATTTGACTGCATGATGCATGATGCCAACGCATCCCGCTTAACGCTTTAGTGCTTTGATAATGTTGATAATACTGTGTACTTGTAGAAAATGTTACGATCGTATTTTATTTGACATTTAACTGACAGATTTCCTTTTCTGCCAAATAATATTATATTAATAAATAGAAAATATAGACGTGTTGAAAAAATCCTTGAAGCTTCGCTCGCTGTAAGCAAGCTACAAATGGTCGATAAGTAAAAATGCGGAAACTAAAACGAAAACAATCAAATAAGATATAATTTTAAAGATAAAATTAAGAATTGTCACGGTACTAGCTACTTTTGTTGCCGGTAGAGTATATATATTTTCCTGACAAAGAATAAAAAAAAAAACGAAAAGGTCCCGTCGGCTGTCTACCGTCCGTCTGTCCACCGTAAGTCAGTCTGTAACCGTCTGGCGTCTGCCCTACATATGCACACCCTTTTTTTCTCCCAGCTACAGCGGTGGCAGCTGTAACGCTCAGCCACGCATCGGCGACACAAAAACAAAAAAAAAGGGAAGTAAACAAACTAAAACAACTTACAATATAATCCAATCGCAGTGTTGTGGCTGTCTCCTTCGGCAATTTCCCCTCCTTCTACGAAACTTCTTCATCTGGATCAAACTTCAGCTTTCATTGTTGCGTGTGTGGGTGCACGGGTGGGTACGTGGTTCGCAAGTTAACAAACTGGGGACTTAGTTTTTTTTTCCTTCCAATCCATGCGGATTGAAGTAAACACATAGATTTGTTTTTGCTCCTTTTTTTTCTTTATTTCTATTTTTTTTTTCTCTTAACACGTAATGATGTCAACCAACAAAAATACTCCAAGTTTTCAATAATAATGGTTAAGACATTTTAGCAGTAATATGTTTAAGATATTTATGTACTAATGATGTTTAGGAAATTTATGCACGACTTTTTTTTTTGCTTTAGCAGTCTTTTTATATGAAAAAGTATTTTTTCTTCAAATGACAAACTGTCTCATTGACGCCTGGGAATTTCCTGAGATTTTGTACAACGTGAAATCTCCCTTTTTTTTTGTCAATCTTTCGCAACCAATTGATGCGACATTTTTTCAACTTTTCTTTTCGACACTTAATGTTTGCCATTGAACTTTCATTTTGGTAACAATTTCAGAAAATTAACAACAAAAAAAAACACGGCCATTTGTTCATAAATGCCCTCTTTTATCAACAATTTTCTACCTTATTCACTTGGTAGAAAAACTTTTTGCTTCTTATTTAACTTTATATTCTTTCTTTCTGTTTCTCCTTTTTTTTACATTCAGGCAAAAGAAATCATTGAATTAATTATCAATCGGTGACAAGTTCACAACTTTTATGGCTATTAACCGGTCTAGAATTTGGATGAATTTTTCTGTCAAATATCACTCAATGTAAATTTAGGATATTTCTTCTTTAAAGTGGCGTTTTTTTTTTCTTTGGGTTCACAAAAACGTTTAACCTTTTTTTTTTTTTTATTTAATAAAACTGAAGACACAACTCGCGGACACGTCCGCACTCCATCAGATCCCAAGTTGTTCTCCCCGCTATCGTCAAATTAAAAAACAGACAAACTTCTCGTTCTTACTCAATTTCCCTCTTCTTCTTCCTGTTGCTCTCCCTATAGCGGCTTGCCGCTACTCTCACAGAAGCAAGCAAAAATACCGCAAAATCATACGATTTCTTGCCTATGCTTGCAAGAGCAAAAGGAAAAAAAAGGAGTACCGCAAAATCATACGATTCTGCCTGTACTTGTAAACAAGGAAAACAGAAAAGAATAAAACAAACATATCCCGCAAGATCATGTGATTTATAAGCAGTAGCACAAAATCGCATGATTTTGTCTATCGGCATGCCGTTATTCCGCTGCTTGCGGTTGATACAGACCGACAGACACCCTACCCGAGGTTTGTTCGCGGCCGTTACAGAATATTATTGTCAAAATAAATGAAACTATTATTTTCGTTTGTCAATTTTTCCAAAATGTAGAAAGTGGACCATCAAAAAAAATGTAAATTTGGACGTCTGTTCGTTTTATTAAATATGTGCCTTTAATTATAATGTTTTTAAAGTATATTAACACGTATTAATGCAATATACGTGAGTCTTTTTTTTTTTTTTTTTGGTATGTTGAACAGAGATGGACTAAGCCCATAGATTTGTGGCTTATATACGTAAGTCAACTTCTACAATAACGTAAATCAAAAAAAAACAAAAGCTTTTGGATTAATTTTTTCCTACTCAGACGTTATGTATGTAAACATTGTGTTTCTTGAGTTGCCACATTCAACTTTCGTACGTCCGGCTATTCATATCTTATAGAATAGCTTAGAGTTGCATATTTACGTATTCTCCTTGCTCTGCAACTATGCTCAGGTATATCGTGATATTGTCAAGTATATCTAGTAACGTTAAGATTAGCAGGGATAACTGAAAAAGAGAAACCTTGGTATTGCTGTTCAAAATAATATATAATAGATATTAAATGATACAAAAAATGTGCAGTTTTTGCTTTGAACAAATGACAATTAGTAGGAGCGTTCTTCTGTGCGAAAGTTGTTTCGGAAAAACGCACATAGTTGGATATATTAGGGTCAGGAATTGTCATTTTACTTACACCTCGAAGGGAATGTAAAATTGCTTGCATGTATTTTGATCAGCGACGTCTATTGACGAGAATGATAAAGTAATGCGAAATATGTATACACAATGGTTAAATTTGATGACATTTCTTTAAATAATAGGTTTCCATCTAGTGTTATTGAGTTAATCAGTGTATGCAGACGCTAATCATGGAGCTCTCAAAATTGCATTTCCAATATTCATTACTCTTGTTGTTCGATTTGAAGAAATCTGCTGCCGAAGACCATCAAGCACTCTTAGATGCTTATAGTTTTTACGTTTTTAATGGTTTACATGCGAAGGAAAAGTTCCAAAAGGAGGGAAAATGCCCTACGAATTGACTGAAAGTTTTATTTGAAACGAGAAAAAAAGAAGAGTTTCTGTGGCGTATTCTGAATAGCGATGAAAAGTGAGTCTACTACGACAATCTCAAGTGCAAAAAGTTACGGATTAGTTCACGCTAGCGATCCATATCGAGACCGAAGCGGAAACTTCATGGTCATAAAGCTCTGCTGTGGATATGCTGACATCAGCAAACTGCAATGTATTATGAGCAGCTAAAATCGGGTGAAACTATTACTGCAGATGTTCGCTGACATCGTTTGAACAAATAGAACAATCTATTGAAATCTACTGAAAAAAAAAACCAGCAATAACGGTTAATAGACGCAACTTCATGCTCTTGCATGACAACGCTCGGCCAAGGATATGCCTTCGTGCTTTAACATATCCCATATTGCTTATTTTTATGTCGGGATTTAAGGCAATCCCAAAATAGTCTGCAAGATATGTGCGAACGCAAGTTTTACATTTAATTTCGCTTTCCATGGAAACAAACTTCTCTTTGTGCCAGAAATCCGCATTAGTGAAGTATTGCTGTACTACCCCTTTGTTGCCGGTAGAGCGTATTTGTTAACGGGGTTTGGCTCTCTGAGCCTCATGACAAAGAATACAAAAAGTCTCGTCGGTTGTCTATCGTCTGTCTGTCCACCGTGAGTCCGTCTGTAACCGTCCGACGTCCTCCCTACGGTGCCATCACATGCACACTCCCTCACCTGACCTCAGCCACAGCGGTGGCAGTTTGCACTCAGCCACACATCGGGGCTCCTCCCTGAATAGGGGACAAGAAAAAAGAACAAAAAGGAAATAAATGAATTAAAAATACCTAACCGTGAATCTGTATGTTGCTAGTGTCTGCGGTGGTGGCTGCTTACATCATCTGGTTTTATTTATTTATTTATTTATTTATTTTATTCCACTTATACTAGAAACTCAACTAAACAAATAACAATCGAGTTCAATAGGCTCTTAATGCAAAACTAATATTAATTAACAATAAAATTGAGTATAAGCATAATAAAATAAATAAGAAGAAAAAAAAGAAAAAAAAAGAAAAAGAAAAAAAGCGTGTACACTATCAGCATAGGAGCACACTTACAACCGGTACAGGACCAAATTGCAAATGAAGCCCTAAGCCATCGCAAACATGCATAAGCCTGGCAACCGATAATAAATTGACAATAATTCACTTTCGAAACGTAACGACTTTTTAAGGAAAAAAGCTAGTTTAAATACGACATAGGTAAATCGCGCGTATTAAGCAATGCTGCTTTAATGGACTTTAAAGAGTCCGATAACGAGAATAAGTGGTAGACGTCATTTAGGTTCTTGCAACAGGATTGAACAGCTCATAATTAAATTTACACTGATTAAGCTTAACCAAGATAAAGTGCCTAGAGAAGCGGTTAGGGAAATTAAAGCTTATTTCACCAAGTAATGAAGGCGAGTCAATAGCACCATTTATTATTTTAATTAGAAAGAAAACGCCAAGAACAAGTCTACGTTTCTCAAGAGACGGTAGGGACAGCAGAAGCAATCTATTTTCATACGGAGGAAGAGAGGCAATCGGATCCCAACCCAAATTTCTAAGTGCAAACAGCAAGAATTGCTCTTGAACAGATTCAATTGAATCTACGTAGCACCTATATGGAGGAGACCACACAACTGAGGCATACTCGAGTATGGGTCTAACCAAACACATGTACAGCCTTTTCGTAATGTAGGGATCATCAAGCTCTTTGGACCACCTTTTTATAAAACCAAGCGCAGACCTAGCTTTGCTGGTTCCTTCTTCTTACACTCTCGCCCTCTTATTCACCCCCTTTTCCTCTTCCTCTTCACTTCGTTGTGTTGCCTCCTCTTTTTTTTGCGTAATTTAAAGCGTTTGTTCAATGAATTTTATTATGAATTTCATTGACGATCAATGATGTACGTCATATTACTGCTGCCGGTGCTCTTATCGTTGTTATGGCCGATTGTGTTCGTTTCGTTCTAATTATTTAATTTTTTCTTCTTTACTTCAAACAACTCCATTTGGTGAGATATAATTTCCAATTTATTTACATCAACTTTCTGTTTTTTTTTTATTTCTTCGGTATTGTAACCACTTCTTTTGTAAATTCTCTTCTTTTTAAATATTTCAATATTAAGAACTTTTTCTTAATGTATATTATTTCGCAAAAGCTATTGTAATAAGAAGTGTACTTTATACAAAATTTCCATAATTTTATCTTATTTACATTCCCCTTAATGTTTATTATTTCGCAAAAGCGTCAATGACGTTTAAAATTAATATATTCACACACGAATGCTATGCGCTTTGCTTGATAACCGCGAGACGAAGAGAAACGGTAACTTTATCCACTTATGCTTTGGTTTCTCTTTCACGGCTTGCTTCAGTTAAGAGACATCTTTCAATCACTCTTCAAAAATTTTAATAAATTTTGAGCGTTTCTTTTATTCTTTTTGATATGAGGGTCGTTTCTGCAAACGAATTCAGATATTCATGTGTGAGTGGCTTTTATTCGATTTTTTTGTCTTTCAGTCATTGCTTTGTTGAAAAAAAATATTTTTTCTGCACACACTTCTCTTTATGTGGCTCCTAGTATATGGGTTTTTCTTAAATATTTTCTTTGTTATTTTACTTATTATTTTTTTCTATCAAGTACACAATTTCTTTACATAATTTGTATACACTCATTCGTACATGCATTTTTATATTGCACACATGGAAATTTATCGAAAATAGCAGTAATGATGATTTCCCCACATTTCTTTACTCGATGCAAGCAAACCCTTTTTTTTTAACGTTTAACAATTACTTTATCCCTGCCGACTTGTATTTCTTTTATAAAGTTCTAGTTAATAATTTCTTTTTCCATTATTTTTAGACATTATTTTGCAAAACTGTAAGCTTTAAACGCTATTGTACCTTCTTTACACACGAACTTTAAAAGGATCTCCCACATTAGTTGCTGTTAGTCTTTTGTCTTTTTTTTTCTTTTTTTGCACTTGAAGGCTCAATTTTAAAAATAGTTTCATTTATCCGCTTTTAGACCAAGCTCGCGGACTCGTCCGCACCTCAGCAGAGGCCAAGTAATTCTCCCCTCTATCTTCGAAACAAAACACAGACAGACTTCTCATCCCTGCTCAATTCTTCTCTTCTTCTTTCTGTTGCTCTCTATAGCGGCTTGCCGCTACTCTCGCAAAAGCAAGCAAAATTCCGCAAGATCATGCGATTTTGCTTATTCTTGTAAAAGCAAAAGAAAAAGCGAATACCGCAAAATCATCCGATTTTGCCTGTTCTTGTAAAAGCAAAAAAAAGGAATACCGCAAAATCACATGATTTTGCCTATCTTAATGAAAGGGAAAAGAAGAAAAGAACAAAACAATTATATACCACAAGATCATGCGATTTATAAACGGTACCACAAAATCACACGATTTTGCCTAACGGCATGCCGTTATTGCGATATTTGCGGTTGACACAGACCGACAGACACTCTACCCAAGGTTTGTTCGCGGCCGTTACAAGATGATAATGCCAAAAAATTTGTTTTCACAATTACCCTGGAAGAATGATAAGGGACTTTAATGTGTAAAAACAACTTCTACTTAAACACGGTTAAAAATCTCACTTTGTATAATTATTTATTTATGATAACTTATGGTACAAATACATTAAAATTATAATTTAAATACGATATGATAAGATAAAAAGATGTTTTAACTATAAGCACTGCAGTTTATTCACTTGGCATAAAAGACTTTCGTTACTATTGACTTCGGTTTGAAATGGTGTAATTTTGATTTTTCGCTTGTACATAATGCCCTCTATGAACCACCAAAAAAAAAAGTTCGTTTTCGTTTACCCACCGAGCCCACGACTATGGAGAAATAAAAAAAATATTGCAAAAAAGAACAATCAAGTATACGTCTAAATATGCCGACATGTTTTAAAATTCTTTTATTGCGTGTGTAGTTTTTAAAAAATTTTTTTTTGTTACTTTTCTCTTCAAAAACCACATTTAAAATAGGTTTGTTCAATTTTCTCTTTTCTTTTCACTAGTCGACAATAAATCATTGGGATTAAGCTTACACGAATGACAAAAATAGATTTATAATAAGACACATTTCACAATGAATGCAAATGTGTACATAGTCGAAAAAACACGTTTAAGTGATATTGCAACTGAAAGAAGTTTAAAAAAATATATTTTGGATCTTTTTTTTTTTTGGAATATACGAAATATAAACTCGGACTGGTTATTAAGCGTATATTTATTTTATTTTTTTTTTTTTTTTGTTAACGCCCATCTGAAACTCAAACTCGTCACAGGCTGCTATAGTGCATTGCAATGTCTTTTGCAAGTATTTGCGGCTTCTAAGGTATGCAGTGTAAGTGGTGTAATTAAGGCGGAATTCGTAGGATTAAATAAATTGCATAACATAGAGTAACTGATTGAAGCGTCACTGACTGCCTATTCAAGAGAGTGCACACATAACCGATGCCAATTAATAGTTTACGCATCTACTTCAATAAATAAATTTTCACCAAAATCGAATCCACATACACAACAGAAAACCGGAGTTTATTTGAAATGTATAAAGCTGCACTCTCATTTCTCTTCGTAGATCCATCATGGCGGTACAAACTATAACCCAGCAGGGAAAAAATTGGTATCGTCCTTTATGATATTACGTAAATTGTTATTCGCATTCATGGAAGATAGCATTATAATAAGAACATACAGGATATTAACGAGAAATTAAAGATTCTAAAAAAAGAGAAGAAATAATAAATATACTACAAAAGTAAAAAATTATGCTAAAAATATTGATATGGCACAAAATTTATCTTTAAGTATTAAAAAAAAAATTACTTTCAGAAAATATTAAAAAATGTAACAAACGAAGCCGTCTTTACGACCTAAAATTGTTTATTTTTGAGCGATTAGTAAACTTAGGTTAAAATATAATTATATTTGAATTTCAGTTAGTTTAATAGGCCGAGTTTTAGTTAAACTAATTTGCTTACGACAAGTTGATTTCAAGGCTTTAATTGCTTATTCATCTGTTGCTAACATAGGGATTGTTTTATCAGGTTTAAAAACAATTGCTTATATAGGAATTTGTGGAGCTTATACTTTAATAATTGCTCATGGTTTATGACTACGATTCACAAAGGGATCACAATTTACCGTAGTTGCGGCCGTCAATATATAATAAAAGGAGCGTAAACTAATATTTCGACTGATAATAATATTAAATTATTTGAATAAATCATTAATATTAACTCAAATTTGTAGAAACTTTAGATAGAAATTTGTAGTAGGTTTTCATTTCACAAGAAATGTAAAAACGTGTTTGCCTACATTCACCGGTCGATGCCTTTAGTTATGCACACACACAAGCGGAAGTCGAAGCAAATATTAACATATATGGAGTGGGAGCATGCACACTCATTTTGTTTGTTTTTAAAACATTGAATGTAAAAAATGCAATGTAGATGGATTTAAAAAAAAACTAAAAGCAGACTCAGGCGAGGCCTACCGTTATACACCGTACTTCGCCTCGTATTCATTTATATCACACGACTTGATGCAAATTTTGCAAAATCAATTTACTTTCTAAAAATTGCAATATTTTTCAGGTTTTTATTATTTTCAGTAGAAATTCCATTTTTCTCCATAATTTCTATATATGTTAAGTCCTCTAGATGAACCGAATTTCCTGCCGTTAATTTTTTTGCTAAATTGCTACTGTAGATACTATTTACCATAAAATATTAAAAATGTAATATCTTTCTGAAGTTTAGCTCGGTATAATAAAAGGGGAGTCTATCTCCAGATCTTCTCCCTTTTGTTTCCGCAGAATTAACATACTGTGTACCGCAAAGGGGCGTAGGGTATGAAAAAATGTGCTGCCAAAAATTCGAAATTGCTATGTAGTTGTAAGCTAACAAAGGGAAAATTCGTTAACACAGTTTTGCCGACCATGCCTGATTTATTTTCAATGTTTCCAATTTATACCGAATTCTGCCATAGGCGCCTCTCTCTCTCCATTCTCTACACACAAGTCCAATATTATCCTGCCTCCTTGGCCGTCTGTGAGAATATTATACATAAAGCGTGTTTTCGTTTTCATCGAAATTACATTTAATCGAATCAGAATTTTTATTTCACTCAGAATTTTATTTAGAAATTCTGTATAGGGTCAATAAAATGAAGATGAGAATCTAAAAATATTTACTGCTGTTAGCTCCTTCCACAGGTAGAAGAAGTATTTATTTCCCTCATAAATCCAATGAATTGGAAAATAGCAAAGTAGGTTGCTCAAATTAACCCGTTCATAATTAAAGAAGTTTTAGTGTGTGTAGTAATGCCTAGGTATGCTATGGCTGTGTCTGTTTCACAAAGCTTGGTAGAATCTCCTAAACTTTTCGATTCCTCTTCAAATACGGCTGTGGATACTTAATTTTTTATCTAAGCGTATATTGGCGATGGATACTAAAAAAGTTGAAATATATGGTGATATCCCACAAAGCAGTTGTTTAAGCCCCATACTCTTCAATCTATGCACAGCTTCTTTGCATGATCTTCAGGATGACAAAACCCATATTTTTCAATATGCCTAGATTTACCCGTCACATATTTATTTCTAAACAATGGTCTACAACATATAGGCTATTTAGAGGTTTTTATAGTGTAATAACAAATAGTTTCTGCGTTTTACAGATTTTTAAGAAAGTGCTAATTAAGATTAATTGATATTAAATTCTCCAAGCACTTTTGAAATGCCCACAAGGTAACACGCTCTGAACACGAATCTTCGAATATTGGAGAAGTTTTAGCATACATCGAGTATATGCTTAATCGTAAGATTTTGTCCACGATTACAAATTGGAAAAGTAGAGGGAGAATCCATTGGTAGTGTGATCAAGTCGAATGTTTCGAAAGCCGCATTCCATTGTGGCCGCAAAAACATTTCCGGATGAATTTTCCGTGACGTCCGGTTTCCATCAAGGCAGCCACGTAGGACCCCTTTTGTTTAAATTATATGTTAATGATCTCCCCTGGACGATTAAATCCAGCAAGATCTTAATGTAAGCTGACGACGTTAAGCTATTTTGTTCCTTCTTGAAAACGCAATCGTAGCAGTTTCAAATCGACTCAAATAATTCATGGCCGTTACATTTTATGAAATTCAATCTAAAAAATGCAAGAACCCTTCTTTCTCAAGAAGGAAGGCATTCAATGCTGAGTGTTTCATCAATACACAAAAAGAAGAACTTATCTTTCTCATCGAGAAATTCATTCAACACCAAATATTACAATGATTTACGCAAACGTTGATTTTTTCATCGATTTAATGGTTCTATTCGATCAAATATTACGTTTTCATGTGTACATTGGGCTCTATCTACGCAAAGCTAGGTCGGCGCTAGGTTGCATTGAATTTACTAAAAGACACTAGATGGGTCAGACCAATATTTCACTACGGATCGACTGTGTGGTCTTCTTCCTGTATGTGTCATGTAGGTAAAGTCTATCGGAACCACTTTGCTTAATACGCGAGATTTGCCTATGTCGTATTTTTACCAACTTGCAATCCTAACATCTAACTATGATTCGAAAATGAACTGATGCTGGTTACTGTTATCGGTTGCCAAGCTTTCGAATGTTTGGAATGGCTTCGGCGTTCACTCCCAACCACTACCTACCGCAAAATATCATTTATCACCGATTTTTCTTCGAAAGTATTGAGAATGTGAAAAGAGCTGGTATGATAAAGTCTATTGATAAATATCGAAATAGATCAAAAACAAAGCGACACCAGACAAACCGACTTAAGAAATTGAAACTATTTTCTGATTATTTTTGGGTCCATCTTAAACAATTCTAATGCAAACCAAACTTTTCAACAACTGAATAATAATTTATTTCATATAACAATTTGCACGTTAATGTAAATCGTAACAACAACTTAGTTAAAACACTTCTTAGCAAAACAACTTAAACGATTTTATCATTTTTCTCCATTTCGGTTTTTATAGATTTAATCGATTCGGCAAGTAAGGCATGCATATGTCAGCATTAGTTTGATTCGAATCTTAACCAGTTAACGATGTATGACGAATATATACATCATGATCCGTCCATCCGTCCTTGTCGCGTTTCCGTTACGTGTATTTGCCGTAATAACATGTTTTAGAATGTGTCAAGTTATTTCATTAAAACCTAATGTCATATTACGCGTACTCGATGTATGACAAGTCCACCCTCCATCGATAATTTGCAAACCCGAAGTAATCATTTGAACTAAAAAAATTATGTGCAAAGAGCATGTAGAGCGCGTTGATAGGTTTGCCTCTGTTTTAAAAGTTCGTCACGACAAGCTTGTTTTATGCGGCATTGTAATATGCCAGGCATGCACTTCCTGTTGATTGATGCAGCTCATAGCATTTACCACGATCATCGTCTATGCGACTATAAGCTTGATATAAACTCCAAACAGCAGCTGCACAGTAAACTATCACTATCTTCTAGAAATTGGTACTTAGCACTGAGTGTTTCAACTTGCATTTTACGATGTTTAAGCTCGATCTGATAATTTATTTCAAAATTATGATAAGCGTTGTGATGAGTTTTAGACAAACTACGTACGTAGTGGTGCGAAGTTTGGATTCATACACAAAATAATCCTTTCTCAAGTTTGCTCTAGATAAAATCGGCCGAACCTTATTAGGTGAACACATTTTTTAGTTTTTAAAAAATAATTTTCGCTTTTTTTTCGAAGGAAATCACTGCCGAAAACTACCTATTACTGTGTATAAAGAGTAAGGCCAATTTATTTTTTTCTTTTTAAAGTCATACTTATTTTTCCACATATATTTCGTCACATATATATATATGTTGAAACAATTTAATTTGAATGTTTATTGGTCTTACTTTTTGGTCACAGTATTAAAACAAAGACCACATGATTGAGCCTAACTACCTTTAAGATTGAAATCAATCGGTCGAAATTGGGCATAAGTTACGACAGCTATGGTTCTTATTAAAATAAATTTTAGGTACATCTAAGCATTTTCATAAACAAGATCGATAAAATGACTAATAATATCCTGCGAACATGCAAAAGCTTTGTTTTTCCTTTACCGTTTTATTTGGATGCAAAAAAAGATAGAAGAATAGAACAAAGACTTTCGAAGGCATTGTAAGGGGTATTAGTAAGATTAATTTGTTTACGACAAGTAGATTTAAAAGCTTTAATTACTCACTCTTCTGTTGCTCATGTAGGAATTGTATTGTTAGGATTAATAACAATTAGTTATATAGGGATTCGTGGATCTTATACTTTAATAATTGCTAACGAGTTATGTTCATCAGGATTATTTTGTCTAGCAAATATTTCTTATGAGCGGTTAGGAGGACGAAGTTTATTTATTAATAAAGGTATATTAAATTTTACACCTCCAAAATTCTTAGAGCGTTCGCTCGTCGTTAAACTTACAGTTGTTTCGCATGACCTTTTGGCGGAAATATGAAAGAATATTAGGTCTTCACAGGCTATAATGTGACACCGTAACCGTCATCAACTAGGAATCCGCCCGAACTAGTAGAAACATTGGAAGGTTTTACTCGCAGGTTGGTATTGAAAACGGGCCAAATTGGTCCAACTTCTTGGAACGCAACTCCGGTTTTCTTAATAAAAGTTTGTGGGTTTATGCTTGTTACTCAGAAATTATAAAAGTTAGAAGGTTGAAGTTCTCAATTTTCACTTCACGAAACACTCTATTTTTTACGTGCAAAAATGGAAAAAATCGGCCATGCCCACACAAAGTTATAAGTAATTAAATTTAATTTTTTCCACTTTTTTGAGGTTTTGCGCTTATTTATCCTAAGTCAAACAAGACAGAATGGCCAAAATTTTTGTTACTACTTTGTTAATATAACTTCACATACTTTCAAACGTTTGCAAAGCAGAAGTAGACACAATTCTACGCTTTTAAGTGAATATACGATATGGTATAAATACAAGTGTATGCAGTGGGTAAGTAGAACATACGGCTTGTTTTTTTTGTCGGTTAATCCATGTTGAAGAATTCTAAAATCTATGTTCATTAATTGCTTCGATAAATTTTAGCGAAAATATCATGTGAACAAATATGAATACTCTAGAATGTAGCAGCTTGCACAAGAATACCGCGAAGGTATATGTATCCAAAGGAAATTAATAAATATATTAATAATAAGAAAATTATGGGAAAATAAATTATTCCTACCAAATGACAATTATATTTAGTTTGAGAATAGGATTGCCAATAATATTTAGCTTGAGACTAGGATCACCAATTATATTTTGTTTTAATATTCTTTTTGCTCTTTTGGTACTATTTTATTTTTTGCATAGTGCATATTCACTTAAAAACGCAAATTTATAAAAAATCTCAAATTATCTGCAAAATGTGTAATGCGACGAGCAATTCGAAAACAATCAATACATGGTACATAATTATGCATGGTGGTAGCTAGGTCTCGTTTTCGAGACGTTTGCTTCACATATGCGCAATAGCTTATATGATACTGGGGTAACCAGGCAAAATAAAAATAACAGACTCTCAGTTCTTGACATTACAAATAATTAGATAATTGTACAAATTTAATATCATTCTAACGGCTGCCATCTCCATTCAACATACCAAAAAAAAAAAAAAATTCTAACTGCTGCTGCGAACTATAAAAACAAAAGAACAACTTACATTAGCAATTATCCAAGTTACTGGATATATAGGTTTTATTGTTCACAACTCTAATCCACTCAAGAAATTTTCTATTATCAGAGAAATTTTTCATTGTCGAGGATGTTTGCATTGTCGGGAAAATTTTTCATGGTCGGGGATTTGAATTTATTGAATGCAACTCTGTGGATCTTTGTGCTCTCTGCATTCTTAACAAAAGGGTGTTCTGTGCAAGAAACGATGTAAAAGAAAAACCAGATAACGGCTTTTAGCGTAAATTCAAGTCAATGCAATTCAATTAGTTTTAAATAAAGCCATTTCCCAAGTTTGCAAAGCAGTTTTAAGAAGTGAGTAAAGAAAACAATAAAAAAGGTTAAAAAATACCAGAAAAAATTTGTGAAATATTTGCATAAAACTGAAATAAGGAAAGGCCCAAAAAATTTTAAACTTGGTTTTAAAAAATTTTGACAAGGTTAACAAAATTAAGTGTTTCCACACTTCATTGACGGTAAGTATATTTATTTCGTTTATTTAAAATATATTTCAGGTATTCAGAAGGAGACCCTTCTGAGATTCCCATGCTTTTTCTACGAATGTCGTTAGTGTCTCCTTTGTTTCTAGCAATTTCGAATAATTTCGTGATTAAGAAATAAAACAAGAAAAGATTCATTGGGAAGAAATTTTTTATATTTTATATATTGGATTGTTGGGTGGGGATGGACTAAGAAAATAGTTTTATGGCTTATATGTCCAGATAATAAAACGATAAAAGCAAGTTAGTGGCCAAGGACCTAAACACCTATCAGAGGCGATCTTTACTTTCACTTCAAAAAAAAAAAGAAAAAATGGACTAACTTGTTTTATTAGAAAAGGCAATTTCACTTATTTCCTTACGATGCTTCAGTCAAAGTTTGCAGCAGTATTTTCACATCGCTATAAACATTCTTACACTCTCCTAATACATTCGACATATAATGGTCTCACTTCCTTTTGGATTTTACACATAAATACATATAACTATTACAAATATTCACCATATTCTATTATCTGAATATATCTACCAAAATATCATTTGCAGGACATCATCCAGACAAGATTTGATATTGATAACCCCACTTTATGAAGACGCTGAAAATGAGTGTTCATATATGGCAGTGGTGACTGTATTGTCGCGAAATCCTCGGCGTAACACAGCCATAGTATTAGCAAAGGAATGGAAAAACCAAAAGCTCGTGGGGCTAGTGAAGTTCTTTTGCACTGCCCATTGCATTGGTATAGTTTCAATTGTGGAAATCAAATAAGAAGATGACTTAAGAACACTGCAATTCCTCTAGGAACTGTTGATGAAAAAAAAAGGGAATACAAAGCCGCAAAATATTGAGAATGTTGAGCTGCCACGCCCATAGCAGCCCCGTTGGGTCCGCGGAATACAATTGGGACATTGATCTGCCCCCCCCCCCCCGACATGTAGAATGTTTTAGCCGCTGAATTTATAACCTTGCATCAAATTGTTTAAAGATATAAAAATTCGTAAAGTATTTAGAGATCTCAATTACAACCGTGCAATAATATATTTTATTTTTTTTCAGACGAAGGAACATATTGTCGCTACTGTTGACCCAAACCGAAGATTATATAGAGTATTCGCGTAGCGGCAAAGGAATGGAAAAACCAAAAGCTCGTAGTATATATGAGGATATTTATCTTAGTAATATCTTAGTAATATATAAACTGGGATTATCTGGGAAAAATGAAAATCTCATATTAATCTATTGTTAATTATTTTGAAAAATTGAAAAATTTGATGTTAATTTCCATATATTCATACAAGTGCTTGAAATATAATATATAATCTTTT
>NW_023998459.1:1110212-1141160 GCF_014805625.2 Glossina fuscipes | reverse complement strand
CAAGTGCTTGAAATATAATATATAATCTTTTTTATATAAATGTATAAAAAATATGCATTCAAAACTTGAAAGTTCGAAGAGATAAGAAATTTCAGAGAAATTACGTATACGCTACATAAATTCCAAAGAAGAAGAATTTTCATGACAAGTTCATTCAGGAACTAATTGGGGATTGTAAGTGCGAAATTTCGGCTTGCTATCTTCATTTGTACGATACTATCAATCCCATAAAAAAGTAAAGCAATTAAGTTACTTTGACAGAAATAAATGCAAGACGTCTACGGCGTTCTTGGCTTCAATATTAGTTATATACTTCTCAAATAACTGAAGCAAGTGTTGATCGAAAAACAGCAGCAGTTGTTTTACTTGCTGGGAACGCGATGGTGGTTACTTCTGAAATAACTGAAACATGAGTTGAGCGTAAAACATTAGATGCTCAGCAGACTCAACAACATTGCAAATTTCACAAACATCACATGGTATAGCGCGAATCATTTTTAAATAAACTTTGTCATAAGTGTGACCACTCATGAGTCTATAAAGAATTTTGATTTCCCAGGAATTAAAGGAAGATACAGAGAAGGGTTTGAATTGACGTGTGGGATTTAATTTATAGAAAAGACGATTGGATTTAACGCGCGCGGTTACTTTAAATTCGTCGTTTAGCTGTTGAAGGATGTGGTTGCGAATTGCCCGAATTGTTTCATTGGGAGTATATTTGATGGGAAAAAATTGTCCCATCAACAGGAGCTCTCCCTGCATGAAAGTCGGCTTTTACATTTAAAAAAAAGCCGCAGTGGCCAAGTTGGCAGTGATCCACTTGTGACTCATGCAACATCTTATGAATTTCAAACACATATTGATTCTCTGCATCTCTTTTATGTATTAGAAATAGAGCTGACTTACTATCAGGAAAAATAACAAACCTTTTGATACCATCAGAGATTACAACCTTAATAGCATGTCGGATGGCGAGCAACTCAATAAAAGTCGAGGAAAGTTCCTCCGCCGCTTTTACTCGATATACTTTTTTAGATAGATGTTTTACAACCGAGGAGCCAGATACATTATGTCCGACGGGACCGTCGGCGGCATACATATGGCAGGCGTTGTTGTAATAAAAAAGGACCTTTTCTTGGCTTAACATCCTAATACAAGAGGAGTTGACGTGTTGTTTTGAGGTAGAGTTCGATTCGAGAATGTTCATGAAGACTCTACATTGGTTGGTAATGAAATTCCAGAGAAGAATTGAATCTTTCTTATCAATAATATGACGAAGTTTTTGATAGCAAAAAGTGTAGCTGCAAGAGACAAGGCCACTGAGAGATATAACTTACTTAAAAAAGGAAGGATTCATCATCTTGATCTTAATTGACTCTTTGGCGAAAAAGAGCTCTTTCGGAAAGGGGCCACTCACCAGATATGACATTGGGTCCAGTACAACGTTTTAACGTTCGATTTTCAAATGCTTGTATACGTTTCCCAATATATTTTGGGAAATTGCAATATGTGGAATGTGCAAATTCAATTTTGAATCTGACTAAAGATTTGTATACAGTCGGAGCATATTTGGGAGGCAAGGACTGATTGTTAGTCATGAGTTTGATGATTTTACATCCAGATTGACAGTCTTTGAAGGCTTTCTCATAATGCCCACGAAGAGTTAAGCTGTCATTTAAAACTCTACCAGCAAATCGAAGAGATTTCACTGAACAACTTTAATACCTTTGATGAAAAGCCTGATTCCACGTTTAGAACCTTTGGTAAAATAAGTAGTATATTTTTTTGCTGGGGTTAAAATATAAATCGAGATCGAGAGATTATTGACAGCAGCTGTAAAAGATGAGTCCACACATACAATTAGGAAATCACCTGCATATTGAAAAATATGGGTTTTGTCATCCTGAAGATCATGCAAAGAAGCTGTGTATAGATTGAAGAGTATGGGGCTTAAACAACTGCTTTGTGGGATATCACCATATATTTCAACTTTTTTAGTATCCATCACCAATATACGCTTAGATAAAAAATTAAGTATCCACAGCCGTATTTGAAGAGGAATCGAAAAGTTTAAGAGATTCTACCAAGCTTTGTCAAACAGACACAGCCATAGCATACCTAGGCGTTACTACACACACTAAAACTTCTTTAATTATGAACGGGTTAAATTGAGCGCCATCTTTTGCGACGCAATTTAAATGCAAATTTTCGAAACAAGTCGATATAGTTGACAAGGCTTTTCTCTCTCCCTCAGCTGTAACAAATTAGTACCATATAGCGATATTGGTATATTCAATGGATCTTCCGGAGAAATTAAAAGTCCATTTTTTTTTTTTTTTTTGGTTTTAAATACAACATTCATACTTCCTTTTTTAATTTTTTTCTCATGTACAAAAAGAATTTGCTTACTACGTTTATTTAAATTTTTAATATATGTCTTTTCAATACTTTTTAATAATTTATTTACAAAATAGCAAAATGCTCACAAAATATATAAATATAATACAAGTCTTACGAGTTGCGAGACTTGTGTCCTTAGAATTTTCATGTATTTTTTGTTATTTCGGTTATTTATTAATATATTTTTGTAATCATTATCAAACGATCTACACCTTCAGCACTCTTATATAGCTGGCGAGGAGCAAGTGAAACAATTTTAATTGTATTGTGCACAAATATACTTTCAGTCAATTTTTTTTTGTTTTGTTTTACTTGATTTGGGTTATTATGCATATTGATAGATACAACGGTCGGGTAAAAAATTTAAGGGAAATTACGAAATAATGAAAATAAAATTGTATGTTTTTATTAGATGTACCCCGGGATTGTTTAATTAGATGGTTCATCGAGGCAACGTATAGAGTTTTCTCTCTCTCTCTCTCAGTATCAACCAAACCAAGGCCCGTGGAGACTTTAGTCAAGGTTTGATAGCTGCAGAGATTAGATGTGCGCTCAAGGTTTAGCCATTAAAAATTTTGAATCTGACTTGACTTTTTCGGATTATAACAAGGCGATCAATATGTTCAAGATTATTGTTATTGCATTTAAAGGCTTTTCGATGTTATGTATAAAGCTCAGATTTAAATACAACACAAAATAACTCAATTATTTTGCATTAAACAGTCATTCCAGCGAAAAAATTTCAAAATAAGTGGATTGCAAGTTTCGGCTTATTAAAAATTAAACTAAACAGCGATAAGCAATTAAAGTAAAAATAAAACAAAAACGAAAAATTAAAATATCAACTTTATTAACGGTTTATTATTATGGCTATTATTTCATTGCTGTAAAAATAAAATGAAAAACGAAAAGAAAATTGAATTGAACGCAAATTAATGGGGCGTAGGAGGTGGGATATTTGTTTATTAAATTTTTTAAATCTTTTTTATTGCATATCTAGTAAAAAGTATTAATAAAAATTTAAATCCTGTTGCAGGATTTTTGTAATAATAAGTATATTTTTATTACAACTTAAAAGAATTTAACTAAAATATAAATTTGAAATTCTTTCAAACAAAGCACTGGAATAAAGTTACAAAATTTTCAATGTTGTCTTTTTGTAATAATAAAGAAATTTCAATAGATTGCACTTAAACTATCGAATATAGCCAATAAAAAAAAAACTTATAACTAAATTGTAAACAAAAGTTGCATTTAAAAATCAATTTTTTTTAATAAAAATATATATATGCGTGTATATAAATATTCCTATTTAATGGAATTTAAAATAAGAACTAAACAATGAAACTTTAAATTTAAAAATAAAAAAACTGTTAGATACAAGTTTTAACTTTAAGTCAAAATTATTAATTTACACAAACATATTTGATTCTGCAATCAAAAGGTTTAGTTTCTTTTCTTTGTATTATTATTATTATTATTTATTTTGGTTGTGCATATGCGGAATTAGCTTCAAATTGCTTTCTTTTCATGAAATGTAATAATTTCAAAATAGGATTTTTCATACATTAGGCCCCTTACCTTTTGATCACACAATTGTTTTAGTTAGTCTTCTTTTAATTTAAATTTTTATATATGTTTATACAAATATATTTATAAAAAGTTAATATGCTACGTCTTTGTTAGTACAGTCTGTGTAAAAATGGTGATTAGCAGATATTATAATTTTGTTGTAGTTTCCTATAAATATGTATACTCCTTACGTATAAAAACTTTCTATTTAATAACTACACATTTAATTCTAATTAATTATTAATTATTCCTAATAATAGTAGTACAAAATCAAGTCTCTTTAAAGTTTTTTTTGTTTTTTTTTTTTTTTTTTTGTTAATTAAAAAACTTTTATGAAAAATTTGGCAAAAAAATTTCATAAAAATCGTTTCATTCTTAGTAAAAAAGGAAAGAAAAATACAACTTAACACTAATTGTCTTCATTCTTCATTAATAACAACAAAAAAAATTGTTTTGTTTTTTCTTTTTTGCTTTAAATTTAGGCACACATTTTTATTAGTTTTGAGAGAATTTTTTCTTTCTGACGCTTAAAATCTTATAAGTAAATGAATTATTTTTATGTTAAAATAAATGAAGAAATGAAGTAAATTTAACAGTTACTGATAATCTCGATAATCGCAAAATTTCTGTGTCACATGTTTTAAAGTACCACGTTCGATATAGATTTGAATTCTTTAAAGAAAAATATATGTGCAAAGCTTCAGTTAATTATCTCAGTTTTTTGCGACCATAAAAAATCTTACAACAGATAACGGACAGGTGTACTTAGGCCAATCGCTTGTGGATCTTACGTTAACCTGTCCATTTATGAGTCATTTAGTTTCCATTTCACTAACGAAAAATGAAGCATTTTCTTATTCTTCAAAAGTGAATGTAATAATGTGCGCAAATTCCTTTTTTGATAAATTCGTTAAATTTATTATTGCATATATAATAAATGTGTGTAAAACACTTCGATTTACCTTACAATCGGATCACACTTGTTGCACAGAACTTAGATAAAGGCAAATTTAAACTTGCTATCTCCATTCGTTTCCCTTAACCCAATGCTGACAGACAGAATCGCGGACAACGAAGCCATATAAACAAATAAAATTTTTATCTATTTAAATCAATTTCACTGGTCAAAAATAATATAAGCAAAAAAAATCATCAACGGAATAACAAAATTAATGAAAGATAAATTCCATTAATTGATAGAAAGTAGTTTCGTTGCGGTATATACTTGCACTTAATTAGTGATTTTAGTATTGCAAATTTACCAAGAGGCTGAAAGGTAAATTTCCTAGGCATTTGTCAATGTTCTCCTCTTAAAAGCTCCATTAATAAATTAAAATCACCACCATCACGAGATTTAATAGAAAGCATTTCTTTACCCAACTGAAATACATGTTTATTTAACATAAAAAGCATCTTTTCATTTTCTCCATCTATTACTCACTTGACACGTTCGTTGCAAATCGGGTATACGTAAAAGTAATTCACCAAATTTGGAAGGAGTATCCGGATAATGAGCCAAAGTGTAAGCTTGTAAGCTTTGCAAAGCTTTCTCTTGACATTCTCGAACCTTTACGGGTTCTTGCAATTCTGATGTGTCTGAAAACATATTACAAAAATTTGATTACATTTTTCTTTATTTTTATTTACACTAGTTTTTTTTTATAGCTTACCAGATTGCAATAATACTATCACTTTCATGGCCACATATTCGTAGCGGTCAACCCTTAAACGTCTTAAATGATCTGCCAGATTCAGCATTCTTTCAATGCAGGTCTAGAATATGAACTTAATTGTTTAGCTTATTGTGCAATAATTTACTATGAAAATAGATCTCACCTGAAAACCAGTTAATTTTGCTTGAGCCAAGTTAACAGTTTTACCTTGTGACATTTTAATTTCTCCAGGTGTATCTATGGACCGATAGCAGCAAGAGAACAACAAAAGCTCACACCAGGAATTGATTAGCAGGCATATTTGGTCGTCAATCTGTAAACAACAATATCAGAATCTGGCATTAGACTTCAAGCCATACTCAAACTTCGTTTCAGTTTTAACAAAAAGGACTCTTTTAGAGTTTTTTCCGCAGATAGTTCGCGGCTCGCATTGCAAGTCACATTTTGTCCGTAAAATCATTAGACCATACATTAAGAAAGAAATTACTAATTAAATGTAAAAAGCCTAATAATAAACCTGTAGCCACAATTGGTCAAAAAACTTCTAATAAAATCGATGTCTTCTCTTTACAGAAACAGCCGGAATCGATTAGACTCAAACGTAATACGTGGCAAGTAACAATTTGGGAAAATGAAATTTCCCAAAATAAAATAAAAATGATTTCGCATATATTGCAAGATTGACTCATTTGGACATTGGTGTTCTTTGCAAAGCCTTATGTTGTGTTTGAAAATAACATTTCCCAGGATTTCTGTCAGATATATACAAGACATTAACTAGTTAAGTCGAACTTACGTGAATTCCCTACGCTCATGATATTGCTTGGTTTCTAATTGTTAAATTTAAAAAAAAAAAAAAAAATTTTTATTTTATACCTACTTCACTCACCGATATATTTTTGAATAGCGGCAAACTTTTACACCATTTGACAATTTTATATAAACGATGGTCAGCTACTTTGCAAAGATGTGCTATTAAATCAGGGTTGGTGGAGGATGAGAGGCCAGCACTGGCCAGCAGTGGATTGGTCATTTGACTCGGTGTTGCTACATTTGTGGAAACGGTGTTTGAAGAAGTTGAACTCGAAGGGGGTGAAATCAGCGGTTGATTGAGTCGCGCCAATTCAGCAACTGTGTATTGCCAAAGATGTTCCACGTCCATAATTTCTTGTAAAAGAGTAGGAATACTGCTGTCGTGTATATCGTTGTCACCAGCGGAAGAAGAGGAGTTTAGAATGAGAGTGCGTGAACTAGAATTCAAATTAATATTGTTCAAGGCAGGAGGAGCGATTACCGAATGTTCAGTTTTAATATTGGATCCTAGTCCCGGAACATAACCGTTGGCATTGGAAGTGCTGTTGTAACTACTCTGCAAAGGTGCGACTAAACGTTGTTGCTGTTGCGGTGGTGGTTGCGGTTGTTGCGGCATCTGTTGAATTTGAGACTGCGACTGTTGCTGTTGTGTTTGAGCATTTATTAAGCTTTGTGCTGTATTTTGTTGCTGATCTGGTGCTAGAATTGGACTCATTAGAGAATTCGGCAATGTGTAGGAACATTGGTATGTAGAACGTCCTCCTCTGGTGCGATCTTCACGTATTGCTTCTAATTTCATACCTTTTTGAAGACATTTTTCGAAACGGCAAGCCGGGCACTTTTTACGGGTGGTAATGCTTACCACACATGGTCCACCCCGAACACATACATAATTCTTGCGATTTTGGACGGTACGTTTAAAAAAACCTTTACATGACTCGCATGAGAAAATGCCATAATGGAAGCCTGAAATTTTATCTCCACAAATAGGGCACGGGGAATTAATTAGTTGTTGCCGCGAAATTCCAGCTGCTGGTGAAGTAGGTAAACCATTCACATCTGTGGTAATACTAAAAGGACCGCTAGACGCAGAAGTTGAGCCATTTGCATCCATACTTAAGTTCTGTACTTCATTCCCAACCATTTCCAATTTATTGGCAGAAGCTGTTGAATTGGCTGTCGTGCTAATAGGCCGGTAAAGTAAAGTGGAATGATGCATATTACCGGGTGTTGACCCATTGTAACTACCATATACAACATGAGGCGCAGGATGACGACCTTGAATAGGCGAATGCGTAGGACTAAATTCTGAGGAATAAGAATAGCAAGAGCTATGGGAAGCATCACTATTATTGCGCGACAGCGACGGAGTATAAGGAGCATGTCTAGATGTTAATGGTGACTGCGAAGGTGAACTATGTGTATATATGGAATGTATGGCCGAGTCGGGGCTTGGATTAGCGGGCAGATGAGTCAAAGCTGTGCTTGACTTCTGTCGTGCTAACAAAGGCGAATTATTCAAACCCGAATGGTCAGGCGGCTCATATTTTAGATTGATTGGATCACTTTGCGTAGGTGCTAATTTTAATTTGGGGTGGTAAATACTACCCATGCCACCGCTATTCGCTGCCGTGTGGTGGTGAACTTCTACTGCTATTTGTTCTATTTCAGGCTTTACAGTTTGCGTAGTGGATGGTGTTGTAGTTGATACTTCGCTTTTAATGACCGTCGCCGAACTTTGTGGCTGTAACACAGCACTATTACTCATGGTGGTATCCGTATCCATTAATTCGGCTTCGGTTGTATCCTCATTTTCCGAAAGTTCTCCTTCCCAAGACATAGGCCGTGGTGCATTATGATGATTGCCACTACCTAAATTACCACTCGAGCTGGTTATTCTACGATTAACTTTAAGATTTTCAATATTAGTTAATTCCGTCTCTGAATCGGAGTCTTCGGCCTTAGTCACCGGTATTCGAATGCCTAAGCCGGTGGTGCAGTTTGCCACACGAGCTCCATTGTAAAATCCTATCGATACCGTGTTTCCACTAGAAGCCGTTGATGTAGCCACATCGATGTCAACTTCACATTTAATATTTGTTACAGAAATATTGCGATTTGTTGTAGTAGTAGAAGTAATAATGGACGAGGTTCGATCGGTCATAATATGATTGCTCATATTGACCGGCAATTGAAATAATGAATTGCCGCTTCCAGACGTTGCCGTTGCGGAGGAAGTATTTACTATAGCTAGCCCGCTAGCATTTTCCGTTTTAATGTTAGACATTTTATTTTTGTTCCTTTTTTATCTAAACTTACAAAGCTACTTTGCCTATATATAATATTTTTGTGGTGGTCTGTAATAAAAATCTATTAGGATGCTATATATCCGTAGTAGCTTACATTATCTGTATTAAGGTTAAGTCTTTTTTTTCTAATTAATGCTTGGTTTGCATTTTTTATAAAAGTTAGATAGATGTCGCTGATGTAGTATCATGTTGTCTTTATTTAAGTGGATATCTGAAAAAGAAAGAAAACATTGTTTCGTTATTGCGTTATGAATAGCGAGTGGCATATTTAAGACCGAATCACTTGATTACAATATGTTGGAATAGTTTTTATTAATTAGCAGTTTTCAAACTTCATCTCCTTCACTTAGTAACTTTAAAGTAATTTTTCCTAGACCTTATTATTCATCTGGAGTTAGAGTTTGATTGATATAAAAACTTTTTTCTACTCTTCAACCATTGATCAAATATTTTCCAGCTTACCCAACCTTTTAGATATATAAATATAAGCAATGCATTTCGTATATGCAATATGTATATATATATGTATATATATATATATATATATGTATATTTGCGGTCTTCTATTTCCAACTAAATATTTAAAAAAAAACAGTTTTCAATCTTTGCCTTATTCTTAAGTTTTTTAAATTTCAAATAGAACTGTTGAGCTTTTATCGAATCCAAAGTTTAATGACCCTCAAATCTCTACCCTCTTATTACTTATTTTCAGGAGCTACATTCATATTTAGGGACAACTTGTATCTACATTGATTGTTTAAAAAGTTTTCGATCTAAACAAGAAAATTGCATCACTTGTCTTTTCTTGATCATAGTCCTTAAAAATAGTTTCCTTAAACAAAAAATAGAAAAACTTCTTGGGCGACTAATCAACGGTGTGTGCGGCGTTTTTATCCTTATTTGTACTTTTTTTTTGTCAATTACCACATAACTATTTTCGTTCTTTAGATTAAAAAAATGGAATGCGCGTACAATACTAATAAAATGTGTTAGCTTTATTAAAGTAAAGTAAATAAAATAATTCTAATTTAAACATTGAAAGAAGAATAAAATTGTTTATTACTCATTACACAATTGTTTATCATTCAGAGCCATAATAAAAACTTCACTATTGGAATTATTGCACATGTTAGCAACATTACGTAAGACGTTAACAATTCAGAAAAAATATAATCTACAATTTCAAGTCAAATCTAAAACTTACTCATAGCATAAATAGTACAACTTTTTAGAGCCGAATGCCCGAACTTTAAATTTTTTCTACGGCATCTTTAATCTTAATTGGCCCTACTTTTGATCGGCGCATCAGCTGTAGTAGATAATGTTACTCCCACCTTCTTCGAAATGTGCATTTCAATTGGCGCAAGATGCGTTACTGTAGATTTGGATATCGAAAGCAGGATACAGATAGGGCATCCTAACAAAAAATGATTTGGTATTAACGGCTCATCGTCGTTGCTTTCCACTAGAAAATGCTCGATTGGACTCGAATTCAATGCCTTAAACAGTAGTCTACAAAACGTTTCGACTTGTGACATGCGATGCCTGACTATGGTTGAACTGACTTAAATACTCACTTCATCCCACACTTTCATTCAATTTTGAACCAATCCTCATGGTCTTTATTAGTTCCCACAAAAACTGATTTTTCTGTCATAATGGATATGTGGACTGACGTTTTTCTTTGTTTTATAAAGTTACTTATATACAAGGAGACGGTATCAGTGGTTAGATATTTCGCTAGCTCGAGGTGAATATTAAACAAAAGAAACCGTTTTTGGAACGTCCATCAATAGCAAATAGTCCCTTCTCCTGCAGTTGGCATTAAACGATGATGCTGGTGTTAAACTCGACTTGGAATTCGCAATTGTATTTTTGCAAAGTTGACAATTAGGTCTGATTAAGTCACATACGCACGGGATCCAAAACTTACTACGGATGGTTTGGACATAGCATATATTGTCTGATGTTCATAGCTTCGTTGTATTATATGTAATAGTATAGTTTAGGCCCCTATTCTGGCAGGCCTATCAACTTCCATAAATTGTTTACCATTCGCATCTGATATTATGATGTACTTATAGTTGCTTTTCATTTTATAGGTGTTGTTAAATACGGTACAAATAGATTAGAAATTAAAATTGTTATTCACGGATGCCGTATATATGGACGTAGTGTTCATATGTAACGTGTTCAGAAACGTTGAACAAAAAATCGAAATCAAGTTGGATTCTTGAGTTTAAGTATTTTCTTACAAAATATTAATTAGCTTCTATCAATTAGGAAATTGTTTCCCGCATTTTTTTAATTGTTTGTTTTCTTTTCCTTCTTTGACACTGTATCGTTGTAACTTAATTTCTCTCCGAAGCAATATTATCCTAGTTTGCAGTTTACAATGTCGGCTTTTTCAATGTATAATTGCGTTGAGCAGGTAATAAGAGATGTTACTTAAACATTGTCAACGAGTAAAGTAAATCGACGGAAAAAAATATTTAAAAAATGTTCACTTCTTGGCAGATATCGAAGGACTTACGCTAGTTTATCAAGACGTTCTGTGCTAGGGGTGAACAGTAATGTAGTAATTACCTTTCAAGGACAAGTGTTAACCTCTCAGTAATAGTCTAAAAAAGGAGCATCAATTTATAAGAACTATTCGCCTAAGGATGTACTAATTTTTAAATCTGCTTTTTACATGACATTATGGCTTTGTGATTGCTATATTAATTACACTTTTTCTGTTTTGGCGTCTAATGACTTGGGAATTCGGTTAAGGTTAATGTTCATTTAGTTTTTGTTTAATACATTATCATACTCTGCCCTCCACGCTTTTTGGAATTTTTTTTGCATTTTTGTTGATGAGTTTGTTGACATATTTTCTTTTTGGTATGGTTTTATAGCCACTACCAAAGGTTAGAAATATACTAACTCTGACGTCACGTTTACATGCCGTCCGTAAGCATACCTGAAAAATAAATGAATTTTTAAATCAAGAAAAAAAAAAAACGGATCACGAAAAGATTATGTGGGCTTCACTAAGCCGGGCACCTCCAACGAATATTAATAGATTTTCTATCATCTTTAGGCATTGGTTACTGATTTCGTAAATTTGTGTCAAATTGTCGTCGAACGTTTCTTTCAAGGCTTAGTAGTATAAATACGAAGACTAATCTGGCGTATGTAGGGGACGCGGATTTGTTCTTTCGTCTCGCAAGGAACAAACCCAGCAGTCCTCCCGTTCATTTAAATTGCCTTTAATTACCCCTCTGGCCATATCGTAGCCAAATTCGTATTGTAAGCCGATTGCTTTTTATCCGTCAAGTAATCATCATTTTTATTTTTTGACAGCTTATGTCTATTGGTCCAATTTTAAAGTTAAATGTCTTTTATCTCAAATTACTATCATAAATCAGTTGTCTTTACAAAATATTAAAAATTAATTCCTAATTTTTATTTAGTATTGTCGAATTTAGTATGTCGTAATTTTAATACTCAGCGATTTCTTGAATCCAAGGACTTGATTACAAGACAATAAGTAAGTTTCAAGCATGATAGAGGCCATATCGACGCTATAATACAGACCCCAAATTTCTATTTTTATTTACTTACTTATTTTTTTATTTATATATATATATATTTTTTTTTTTAGGTGAAAGGGATGGATACAATACATGCCACAGCCGAGTATAAATTTCTTATTTGTTATGTTTTTAATTCGAGTGACGAATACCCAAACCTATTGAAGGCCGTCAAGTAATTATTTTCAAAACTACAAGCTGGTCACATGTCCATCAATCAATGCAGGTATGCACCTGCCCGTTGTATTATTATCGCTCCTGCTATCATCCGCCTATCTTGCACTCTATACCACTTTCAATAAACCAGTGCAATCTTAAGTTTTTTTAAAAGTCGTAGGTTTTCGCTTACGTTGCTTAGTAACTCTTATTCAACGGAACTTAGGTACAGGAGAAAATGCCGAAAAGGGGCATATATATGTATATATTTCCTTCTTTGAGTAAAATATATATATCTATATAAGCATATAAATATATGCAAATATATATATAAAAATACTATAAAAAAAAAATGTTTACAGAGAAAAAGGCACTTACCTTGATTTGGTTAAGTTTTCATATAATCCAAGCTTACAATAATTTCAAATTCACCTCAAAATCCGGCAACTTTTGCGTAAACTTAAAAAATCGCCAATAATTGCAATTAGTTACATTTATATTACATATTGCATCATTTTTGATAAATACTCTTATAAACGCTTTCCATAATCGACCTAAAAACGAGTTTAAGAATATTTATGATAAAAATTTTTTGTGGAGTCGCTACGAGGAGAGTATTTTGTAACGATTTTTGTTTAGTTGACTTTTATATTTATTGTGATTAAATTAGCAAAAACCGTGGCATGCTCTATTTTACTTCATTGCAAGGAATTTATGAAAAGTCTGCCCAAAATCTGCTCCAATATTTTGACTTACAATTTCTCACTACGCAGTTAAAAGAAGTTGATTGTAGCGAATACTTCCAAACCATTTACCTTGAAGTCGTTAAGTAAACTCAATTTAAGCTAACATGGCAAGATAAATTTATTGAATTTTTTGGAATTGACTGTTGTTGTTACAATTTCGTGAAAAAAGTTTGCTTCAAAAATTTGTTTCATTTTTGAAAAGAAGGCGCGATATAGTTCTCCTTTCTTACATCAACGGCGACTCTGTACAAGCGCTGTGATCATATTTTTCTCTTTGTGCAAAAAAATTTTGCAATTTCTTCTTTATTGCTTTATAAGTTTTCAAATTTATTAAAATATATTGAACTTTTTGTGTGTTTATTGCTAAAACTGATCATCGCGGATACCGTACGTGTTTCCTTTAAATCCGAAAAAGAAAAAAAAAATTGAAAACATTTGACATTATCATCAGTAGTTTCCCAAATCTTTTGAAGTGAGTGGTTATTTCACAAATAAGTGAATAATAGACAACCATAAGGCATAATGGCCCCGGGGCCGCCACATAAAAACTCGAATAGATATCATCTATTAGCAGACGTATCCCCTCAAAGAAAAAAAATTAAAAATTCCGAATTTCCGGTGTTGCCAACTAGTAGCATCGTTCCTATCGCCAAAAAATATGTTGTGATTTCTCCAACTGATCCCTCCATAACAATTTCGCAATACAGCCCTTTCGCTATTAAAAAAGCACTAGATTGCATTACAACGCATATAGAGTCTATATCGATTTTACGCGATGGAAATTTACTTGTCCTCGCTGGGAAACCGAGCGCAACCGAAAAGCTCATAAAGTCTAAATCATTAGTGCGCTATATCCGCTAAACTGCATGACAAACTGAACTCGGTTAAAGGCGTAGTTTATGCCCTATGAAGTCTACAAATTCACCAAATTAAATGACGATGGAAAAACCCGCTCTCCTACAGGAAGAATTATCTTGCCTTTTGATCGCTATCGGCTGCCGGCAACGGTTGATGTAGCTTGGTGCAAATGTAAAGTAGAACTCTACATTCCAAATCCCATGAGATATAAAAACTGCCAACGCCTGGGCCATACGGCAAAAAAGATGCACCAGTCCTCCATCCTGTGCTAACTGTGGTCTTGCTCCACATCCTGAAAACTGTACGCGTAGCTTCTGCTTAAATTGCAACGATCAACACTCTGGCTTAGACAAACAATGCCCATGTTTTATACAAATGCGTGAAATTCTAAAAATCAAAACAGAAAAGTACTGTAGCATGGGTGAAACGCGACGCAAATACCGGGAAACTAATCCATCTGGAAGCCAAAGAATTAGCAAAAGCAATACCTACGCTGTTGTCGCCTCGCAAATAGTGCCTAATAAGCCTTTAACTCCAACTCCTTCCAACGAAAAACCTGTTCTACCATCAACCAAAAATTACAACGCCAAACCAGTTCCATTGCCCGCCAAAGATAATATTGAAAAAATCAAAACAACAACAAATATTGAAAATAGTAAAACAACAACAAATATGCCAAAATCTAATATACTAACTTCTCCAGAATATCCAGCTCTCAACTTTACTCAACAAACTATAAATGGTAATGAATCCATTCTTTCATCCATTAATCAACCTTCAACTTCAAATTATTCACGTGCGCCCACTCGTTGCGCTTCAAATGTACCAAACCACCTAAGTACAGATTATTCAGCTGGTAAGAATAAATCATTCACGAAAAATTCCTATAGCGACCTTCTCGACGGAGACGCTGACATGTCAACTTAACCTTCCTTCCACTCTGCTTCCATGTCATTACAATTAAATAAAGTTTTTAAAATTCTACAATGGAACATTAAGGGTCTTATCAATAATTTTGATGAACTCCGTACACTCATAAGTGATTTTAATCCAACCTTTTTATCGCTTCAAGAAACCCATTGTAGAAGCTCTTTTAATCCTATTCCACCCAAATCATATACTGGATACTTCACGAATGCTGATCAAAACTCATATTCCAAACAAGGAGTAGGTATTTTTATAAAATTTCCGAACGAAACCATGTAACAATTCTTTCAATTGATTTCGAAAAAGCATTTGATAGAGTTGATCTCCATGTTATTTTAAGACTCTTGAAATCATGGAATGTTGGACCCAAATTCTTCAACTACGTCAAACCATTCATGTCGCATCGGCGGTTCAAAGTTAGAATCAACAATCATGTCTCTGATTCCTTTCCGTTAATGAATGGCATTCCGCAAGGATCTCCTCTTTCTGTCACGCTTTTCCAAATCGCCTTAAACGAAATTAGCAAAATTCTTTGCCGTGTACCAAGGGTGGAGCATTGCCTCTACGCAGACGATGTATACATTTTTACAAAAGAAAAAGATAGCACGAAGGCAATCAACATCCTCGAATCTATTGGACGAGACATCGCCGCATGGGCAAACTCGTCAGGGGCTAAAATTTCCATACAAAAATCTAAAAAAATGCACATTTGTCGAAAGCAGATTTGCGATGCAGGACTTACCAGTACTAAATGTGCCGACACTGCATATTCTCGGGCTCACTTTTCCCGACAAATAGAGTTGGAAAGCACACTATCTGCGGTCAAAAAAACTCTATTTTAACAAGGGTGAATTTCATAGAGTACGTTGCTTGGAGAAGCCATGCGCATATTAACACTATTGCTTATCTTACCAAAATGCTTGTGTTAAGCAAGATTCACTATGCTTTGATAATTTATGGCAATAGCTGCAAATCTAACATCAACATCCTTAAACCGGTCTACCACCACGCAGTCAGAGCAAGTTGTTATGCTTTTCGGACCAAGCTCATAAATAATATTACAATTGAAACTGGTCTCCCAACTTTAGAAAATAATCTGTATGAGTTAAAAGCTAAAATAGTCCCCAAGCTTCTTAATCTACAGAACAAATCTATTCTCGGTGATGACGTGAGGAAGATTATTATTGCGAAGAAAATTCCAAAGTCACCATCTGCAATTGACTATTGTTTATACGTCGCAAAGGAGTTGAACATTTCCTCAAATATTTTCCGCTCTTTGGGTGGATTTTGAAAGACTGCTCTTTTCACATTTCGCTGTCTATGCACAAGAAAGAAAATACTCCAAATTACGTCTTCAGGAATCTAATAGCTGAAAAAACCCAAATATTGGAAAGTACTGGTTGGAATCTTTTATACACAGACGGCTCAAAATCTTCTGGTCTGCCTCCTGCTTGTGCCGTGATTGATGCTACAGGACGAGTTCTTCTCAACCACGTATTTCACGAAAGTACTTCAACTTTCACAACCGAAGCCAGAGCTATCCTTCACGCTGCCAACCTTGCCCATAAAAACAAACTCAAAACCGTCATTGTTACCGACAGTTTGTCTGTATTACAAGCTACTCGGAACCCTTCGACTTCGAGATGGAGCACCATCAACAAATTAAGGAATATAATCACTACACCCGACGGAAAAATTAAAATGTTATGGGTACCAAGTCACATCGGTTTACTGGGAAATGAGCAGGCTGATCGAGCGGCAAAGTATGCTGCTTCTGCTCCTCTAATTATGGCTGATGTCATGAAAAAGTTGGATCTTCAAAGATACATTGGAAGAAAAGTTAAAGAGAAAATTGCAGAAGGAAATTTACAATACCATCATCAACACTATTCTTCCACTAACCATACAATTGCAACTCAACAATGGATCTTGAAGAAGTCTTCCTCCCCAATCTGCAGTTGTGGACAAACTCTCACCATAAAGCACGTTCTCTGCGACTGCCTTAACTTTTGCTTGGCTAGAAGTATTGCATTTGGAACTATTAACCCTATGCACATTCTACAATCAGGTTCAGAACAGAATATCAATTAAATATATTACTTTTTTAATACTACTAAGCTCATTATCTAATATCCATTTATTTAAATTAGAGCCGATAGCCTGTGTTGCTAGTGCTCAATGTCTTTTTTTTTAGTCCAAGAATTTATTTCATTAATCTAAAATTATAATAATAATAATAATTTTCCTTTCTTTTAAGAATTTTTTTCTTACCGGCTGGAAGCGAGGAAGGAATCGTGTAGACAAGCAATTTGGAATATCGCATTTCAATAGTGTTGTTATAAAATTCGCTTTTCTAAGATACTGGTATACCTACATGACCATGAAAAATATTTAAATTTGTAATTTTTAGCTATTGTATCAATATTGATTAGTACACCGCACTCTTTTGCAAATTTACGCATGTAAAAATCGTTTATGAAATTGACAGTAATTGAATGAATGAACTTCGAATTTGGTAACTTGAGAGAGTAACTAAATGAGCGAACTTCGAATCTGGTAACTTGAGAGAGTAATTAAATGAACGTAGTTAAGCAGACAAAATCTTTATAAATAATTTTGTAAAAAATATTTTCCTCAATAAATAAACTTCGTTTCCATTTGTATAATGTAGAATACGCACGTGTATTGAGACTACAAGTCTGTATAAATTTTTTAGGCTTATTTACTTCTGTAGCGATATTATAATTTATGTAAATAAATGCGATAAAATATATATTACAATGTAAAATAGGTATATGGCTTTATAATGTACTTCAAACAGACTAAATACTGTTGGGAGCGTGTCATATTAAAATCTGGAGGACGAATAACACGTTTTTCTTACATGTATAAATATCCATATAAGTACTTGGGTATTGGCATAAAAAAATTTAAAATTTAATTTTTACCCCTGGTCTTATGATATGTTTATATCAATTACGTTAACACTACTACTTAACTAACTACTGTTTTAATGCAAATACAATTAAGATTTGCTACGTCAAACAACAAAATATATATTGCAAATATATGAGCGCATATACGTCACGATATTAAGAAAAAAACGCCAACATGCACACATTACTTTTAAAATAAATTTGAGTGTGACTAACACTCACAGAGATACGCACAAATGTGTACTAGTTACATCACGCAGGAACAGTTGTTTGTTGGAGGGTGGAAGAGTTAGCAAAAAAAAAGAGTAACCATATCAACAAACATACACTTCACTCTACACTTCAAGTGCTTAATATATTGTATAAATTTAAAGCGTAACTGCGGGTTATTCATATAAACAATATGAAAAAAAGCAGATGAGTATATGAAAAAAATAAATGAAATAATAAAATAAAAAGACTCAGAACACACACAACATTAACGATAACAAGCCAACAATAATATACAATATGAAAAAGGGAATTGTGAGTATATCAAACCTACACAACATCACTTATTTAAATACAGAAACAAAACCAATAACAACATCGGTCGGTCGGCTGCTGATGCCACAAACACAAAAAAGGACGACCTTCAAGTTATGCTGAATTTTGTACGCAAACGACCTTGCTGATGTGTGTGTAAGTGGAAAGAGACTTAACATGCCATGTTGAAAAGCAACAATAAAAAAAGTGTATAAAAAGTGTCTATTGTAAATGGGGAGAACAGTGTGTACAGAGGCCGTAAGAGAATAAGCAGTCACAACATATTCACAAACATTCAGAACAAAAGAAAAGAAAGCAAACCATAAGGGATATGAAACAATAAAATGAGCAAGTGAATCAAAGAGAACCGAAGAGACAGAGAGAGCGACAGAGAGAGGAAAGGAATATATAAACAAATTCTTGTCTGAATCAAAAATCTTTAGAAGAAATAATCTAATAATTTTAAAAAGATATGCGCAAAGAGTCTGCGACTAGTGAAATGACAGAAACTCTTCAAATTCTCCAATCGACCTCAAGAGATTTAAATATCTGAACCACATTCACACGCATATAATGCATTTAAATATGTGTACACTAAGATTACGGTGTAGATAAATCAAAAATCTCAAAAAAAAGATACACTGTTCTCTGTTTTCACGCTACGCGTCGTTTCTTTTAAATATTCTTTCGTATTGAATTTTTTCAGTTTCTATACTACACAATACTAAAGAAAAGAAAAGGTACAAAGTTAATCACTAAAAGAACGCAGGCAATGAGACCATAAAACAAGTGGTGAAACTAGTTTAAAAATATCAGCACCAACAAGCAGAGACAGCAGCAGCAATTCAACAGAAACAACCAGCAGGTAAAATTAAGCAAAAAAATCATATATCTTTTGTACTACACACAAACATGTATTTATTTCATAGGTACAGATTCTCTCAGATATCTTTTTATGTTTTCTGCATTCTGAACAGATTTTATTAGAAGCTAAGACGTTGTGAAAAGTAATAAAGAATAAAACGAACACAATACATAGATGATAAAAATTGTAGACGAAGTTTACAGAAAATCGTTCTCATAATACATATATGTAGTTAGGTAAGTGATGATTGCAAAACAATATTATTGAATAAGAAAGGATTTTACTAGCTCACACGTGCACACACAATACTTATTTCACATATCTTAATATCCAAGTCTTGCATAATTTTTTTTTTTTTAACGAATCTTAGAATAATCATTAGCTATGTAAAAATCTTTGAATATCCAAAAATTACGTAAAATATATATGTACATATGAACGTACAAAAAAATGCAATATTTTTGAAGCCGAAATTGCTTAACTTTACTACTTCATTTGTACCTACAAGAAATATCGCTTAAAATTTTCATAAATGGTATATAGCTAGTCTTAAGCAGTATCCTTTAACCGACTCTGAATTGATTTAGTGTAACACCTCACAGTTCCCTCGGATAGATTTTCTAAAGCCAGAGAAAAAGAGTTTTCATAATTTTCATTTATTATAAGTGTCTTATAGCAACTATAAAATCATAGACCAATGCATATAGCAAGTACATTGTCATGGACCAGAGAGATTATAATAAAAGTATATACGTAATTCAACTGATGCAATCATCTCGCTCTACAATATTCCTAATAATCATTTCCACAAAAGAAATGTGCTCAATTTTCTTTTAAACGTATTCAGGGAATCATCAAAGAATTTCAAAGCCAGCGGTAACAAAATCTAATGTCGGACTATAAAGGAAACAAAAGATCATTCCATCAAGAAATACAATTGCGTACTATCATTAACAAAGAGGTTTGCTATTCAAATCGTTCTATTAAAAAGTTGCGTAATAAAAATTAAATAATGTTGAGATTAGCGATCGAAAGTTAAGGTAGTCGAAGAAGGAGAATTTAAAAAAAACCCGAATACATGGGGAAATTTGGTCTCTCAGTTTAACGTTACCATACCGTTTAACATTACCTCATTTTAACAATAAGATGCAATGCGGTTGACGGCAGGGTGAAACCCATCCAAATTATATGATGGGCAAGAAAAGACCTCAATACAATAGTTGGCACGAGATGCTTCGATGAGTATGTTTAGTTCAAAGAAGCAGATATAGTATGAGATTGAAATTGAAGTAGTTTTCGTAGCGTAAGACAGATTTCTGTAGAAATATTGCCAAAGCGAAGGCCAAAGTTTAGTTTGAATCGAGAACAATTAATAATAAATTATAGCTGATCTCATTATTCTGGACTCGCTGTATCAGGACTCGTTCGAATACTCTGGAAGCTAATCTGATGTCAGCCGAATGTTTTTTATAGCAAAAGGAGTGTTGGCGCACGCTATATGTACTCACACTGAATTTTAATAAAACAAAAAAAAGAAATGAAATATAATATGTAAAGTAGTTGCATATTTTAAGTCGAAAATTGCCAAAGCATAGAGATTTTAAAAAAATGTGCTCTGCATCTATTACAATATTATGTTTCGTTCATATTCAGAGTATTCAATATGGCTTTTTACCATCTACTGCAAAATCGCCATTGGCCCAAAGTGCAAATTTAAAACCCGATTTTCTGACTCCGGGATCCATTAATCAGATGGATTATATTTAAAACGTTCAAAGTAAAGAAAACTAGCAGCTGTTGCAGATAATATTAAGCAAAGACTTTATTGATTAGAAGACGAATTGATGTATACATCCATTATAGTCCTTTTTTCTCTCACATTGTCTATTTTCTATCGGTGGAACTCATGATAGAGGAAGTAATAAAACCATTTTCAGTAATATTAAATTCTGCTAAAAAGCGGACTCAAACATATGTGAAAGTATATTAATCTGAATCTCTCTGCTGGATATCTAAAAAGGTTATATATATTTCATTTGTTTATAAACGAAATGCGAGTTTTCAGTTAAGTCGAAGTTGCCATAAACGGAAAGCTAACATTGCATAAGAACAACTTTGGATTATTGTCTTATGTGAGATTTGAAAATAAATGCCATCTATCCGTCGAGCATAGGATAACGGAGCTCATATCAAGGTCAGATTGAAAATCTCAATTTGTTTTAATCATAAACGTATGCTTTACATCTCAAATATGGTAATAAAATTTTTTTCATTTTTCACACCCTACTACCTACTTTTCACACCCTATTACTTAATTACATAGATACATTTTATGTGCAAGGTATAACTTAAAAGATGATACAAGTTAGCTAGATGACATTTAAAATTTTTGTGCTCAAATTTTTCTCCTCGAAGTTTACTCCAATATTTCTTAGAGGCATCAAGAAGTTCAAACGATCGAAATGTGATGTGTATGACAAGAGAAAATCGAAGCACTTAGTCTATGTAAAAATCTTCAGTTTTTACGCAATGACATTAAAAGTAACGTTTATTAATAGATTGCACTGCACATGAGAATTGCTGTATTGTTTGCAAATATTAACTGCGTTTTATTTTAAAAATTCCTTTCTGACTTTTTAATAAACGAAGTTTTTCTTCCTTTTTCCCTTCTATTTTATGTGTAGATCAATGGTAAACTTCAACCACTTAGGCTGGGTGTGTGCTACCTGTCTGACTCCGGTGGCATACTATTGACGTAATGTACAGATGTTTATTTATGTATATCAAAGAAACAAAATAAAAAGATACATAATCTTATATGTACACAGTCTTTCAATATACAGCAAGACCGATGCCAAAAGACATAAGAGGGTATGTGTGTAAACACCCTTGGCAGAAAACCGTCGTGCGACAAAACAATAATAACGAAAAGAAATGTTATTGATTTTCTTTGATCAAATCCCAATGATAGAAAAAAAGGAAGCACTTTAAAAAGGACATGGAAAATATCAGAAAAAGAAAGAAAACTGAAATAAACGAGAAACCTTTTACTCGGATTCTTTATAAAGGACAAAAGATATAATTGTCGTTTACTTTTTACAGGTGTATTAAGATTATGTTAAAAGAATTTCTGTTATGAGTATTAGTGAAACGGATTTTAGAAAATTCTTTTACATAGCTGTCAAAAATTATAATTAATTTTATTTAGCGAAGGTTTGTTTTAAAACGAAAAACTTCAATTTATATTAAGGTTGCTTTGTTGTTGTTATTAGTCGTTCTTTTTCTTTAAATTAATCAACGTTTATTTGTAAAGTCATGCACAATTGTAAAATGCCATACAGACATACTTTTGTATGTGCAATTTATGAAAGAGAAAAAAAGCAACTAAAACGCAAAGGTGTGACTTGATTTAACCCGCATAACAGAATATTAAAGCTTTTATTAACAGCCATATATGTCAGTTGACAATGCGCTGAACAAATATTTCCTGTTGTTGTAGAACATGCATACTTGAAATATTAAACATTGTGTATTGGCCTGAGAAATAAGAACTCCATAATAACTGATTACTAAGGCAGCAAGCTCAGCAATACAAAATAAAAAACAATTATATGCAAAATAGTTTAGACAAAGAGCAAAGTATAATACATACCAATAAACCAGGGCCGTGGCTACACGGATGAAAAAAAGTCATTATGAGAAGAAAACAAGCAATTTTGCTTACTCCTTGCAGACTCTTGCAATACGTTCGCACAGCATAGAAATTAGACATTTAATACTATTATGGCAAACGATAGACAGTAAAGATGCAAAAATAAAAAATAATGGATTTTCATAAAAACCTTTAACTTTTAAAACCGATACAATATGTGAGCGAAAGCATCTTAAATATCTATTCGATTTTGTTGCAACTTATAGCAAGTTACAGTTTTTTACCTAATCTGTACGCCCACTATTGAACTTGGGCTGGGGCCGTCACTTAGACCCCTTAAGGAGTGATTGTGCCAAGTTTTAGTGTTCTATCAGAGTCGTTATAGTTGCGAGCATTCCGTAAATAGAAGTCATGCAAGAAGACAGGTAAAACTGAACTAAATTATCCCTCAAAATTATTGCGAATAACGAATCTAAGCTTAGATCATACAGTTCGACAAGGAAGACATTTAAACTACATTGTTTTGTATGGGCAAGCTCGTCGTTTTCTTACCTTTTGAAACTCATGTAATCGATTTGTTGTTTCCTGAAGTCAACGAATCTTGTTGGATTAACCTCCAAATTTACTTTACTGCGAAGTTGGCATATTTCTGCTTTTCGGTAATAAAATGATATTGTACATCAATAAACAAAACGACATAGACATAGTATCTAGTAGTGTTTGTCTTTTACTTATTGCGTATTGAAAAGTTTTTTTGCACTCCCTATCAGATTGCATTTTACGTTTCGTACACTCCAATCTCTCCTTCGACGCCACATCTCTGCCTTACACCTAGTAAATATATTTTTTTGATATTGTAAATATCATGAAGTTTAAGAAATTCTTTTTTTCCAATAATTACATAAAACATACATAACCAAGATCGCGAGACAAAGATACGAAAAAAATAAAAACACACCTTGGAATATTTAAATATTGTAGCAAAAAAGAATAACCAACATAATAAAACAGGTTAAAGTATGAAGCTCTTTGAAAAATTCTCTTGTACATTCATCAGACGTAGTCTTTTCTGATTAAAAATTGTTTCAAATAGTTGACCTCTTGTCCGTTTGAGGTGAATTTCCATTCTTATAACAATAACCTAAAAATGGACCCTCCTAAGAATTGCCCCGAAAGGCCGTACAATGCTTACGTACTGGTAGCGTTAATGTTGACTAATAATTGACAATGCTTGGAATAATATGCCTCACGCCAATTTTTTGTACTAAACGTCCCGTCCCACACCAAAACAAAGAGAAGCTTGTTTACACTCCTAAGGCCGCTTGGTAAACATTGATTTTTTTCTTTCTTTCTGGTCAATATGACCAATTAATTAAGAAATGCGATCAGAATCAAATGAGCAAAGGGGAAGCGCAGGGCCACATCCTAGTAAGTGCGTGCTCGATCGGTAAATGATAGCTTGTGATCCGCTTACAAACCCATAAGCAGTTTAGTCAAATACCCTGTTACTAAATATAAATTCGATTGAGATAACGGTACTCAAAGCGAGTAATATATGGTTTTTAATTATATTTTCCAAGATTCAGAAAATTAAAAATTATCATAAGTTATATTTTGGATCCGCTATTTATTGCATTGTTCATCGTTAATTCTGTAACGGTATAGAGGAACGTAAGTATTTTATTTGTTACAGACGTGCGGAGAAAAGCAAATATTTTTTCGCTGAGTTTATTATTTTTTTTTACATGTGTTATCGTTTAAAAAGGCCTTGACTTAAATATCAAAAATCCGCATACATTGAAATAGTGGATTATTTTTTTTTTGTCTTATTACGTTTAGCTAATATTACTTTTTTTTTTGCATAAAAAAAAAATGCTGTGTATTTGAAGTTGGTTAAAACTGCAACATTAAATAGCAAATTGGAAACGAATTTAGATGTACGTTAAACACAAATAGTTAGTGAAACCAACCCGATCTAGAGGGTTGCAAAAAACCAGAAAGAAAAAGGCAGAAAATAAATAAATTTGCTTAAAAAGAAAAGGAAACATTTGCTTGAGCACATATTATTAAATCCACTGGAATCTTTAGTGGCCAATGGCAATGTATTGCTTACGCTGCGATAAATTTTCTGTTGGGAATTCTAAGAGGGGTTTAACCTATTCTATAAAGAGTTCTATGGCAATTCTAACACATTAGCTTTAAGCACAGCGTTGTCGTCATCGATTCGTTCTTGTTGGTTTTTAGACTTTTGGGGATCATCTGTTTTACATAATTTGGGTAGATTAGTCGCATTCGATAATCGAGTAGAACTAAGTGGATCGGAAACGAACTAATCAACATGAAGCCGCTTCCGTCTTCGGATGTTCGTACTTGCGTTGGATTAGGTTCTGCTGTTGGTGGACTTGTAGTGGGGGATGTATTGCGTTCTTCCTAAGTTTCCAATTTTGAGGATGCTAATAAAGCAGTCGATTTTGTGATGGAATGAACGGAACTACCGGTGAAGCTGTACAGTGATGAACGTGAGCCACTTTGTAAAATGCGAATTGCAATATATTTTAAATTGCATATGAAGTATTAAAGAAACAACTTTTACCACCAGTTATAAAATAAATATTTATATATTTACCACACACAATATCGGTGGGTGTGGAAAGTATAAGCCAAAGACAACAATCAGTAACTACAGCAATAGCATTAACAATAACAAATAATAATAATAATAAAAGAATGCATGCATGAAATGAAATAAAACTCCAAGTGTCAATAATCTTGAAAGGCGATAAAACTGGACTCAAATGACATTGGCAGACAACGGCTGCTACTACAGACGTCAAAGCAACTATACATACGCTAACAGCATAATGTGATAAAATAGAACAAACTGAACTGAAATAAACGGAAAAAAGAGAAAAAAAGGGGGAGAAGTAGAAAAAATAAGAAACTTTAATATAAATACAAAATGCAAGTTAAACAAATATATTAAGTAAAAAGAAAAAATAGAAGTTTATATATGTACATATATCAGACACAAGAATATTATAAAGGAAAGAAAACAAGACTGTTGTGCTTATGCATGTGTCATTTTGCTCATATCGCAGTTTAGTTTACCTTATTAGAAACTAGAAACTTTAGTTGAGAGACTGCGAAAAAAAAAGAATAAGCATAAGAGAGATAGACGGACAGTGAAATACGTTGAACTGACTATTTATATATGGACAAGTTTTCCAGCACATTTCTCATATGCAGACTCTGCAGTGAAAAAGATATTATATGGAAACTTGATTAGCTGTAATGGACGCACCTGTTGAAAATCATGTTTTTGCTGAACTCAGTTTATACTGACTACGTTAAAACGTAATAAAATAGCTGATGATGACGATGATAACGCTCCTTTTGTCGTGTTTTTTTTGTTCTCAAAGATTAGCTCGTTTGTTTTGATGCATCTTACCTTTCTACCATTTTGTATATCTACTAATTATGCTGTCGGAAATATCATCAAAGGATAAATATACTCTAAGATCTCTAGAACTGCGAATCAAAAATTTTTATGTATTGGGTTGTCAAGGATGAAATTATTGTACAATTTGGATAAAGTTGTTGTATATCATTTAATCTACAATCTATAAATTTCGTCATTGACGACGCAATACACATTTTATATTTAGTTTCAAATCCGTCTACTAAACCTCAAAAGAGTTCAAATTTGAGATGTCAAAACGTTATAATCACTCAAGACCACCTACACTGCTTTGCATAATTATTGCCAAATACAAATTTAATTTTTGTAAAAACATTTTATATGGGAAAGGTTCAATAATGGTGATTCAATTTTTCACTCTCCACTGATGTGTCAAACTATTATTTTTCATTCATATTCCATATTTTTCCATGTAACGACTTTTTCTTAAATAGAGCCTCATAATAGCGTGTTATCAAATACGCTGCGAGATCAAATACTAATATATTTAATTCCTGTCTTATATTTAGATGTTGTGTATACATCACATTGTCCCGAGTTAATTGTTGTATACATGCACGTTACCCTTCACCGAAGCTTTGCAACATTCAGATATATACATATTCTCGATCAGTGTTGAATCCGGATTTTATTTAGACATGTCCGTCTGCCTATTTACTTTGTGTGTATGGTAAAGGTGTTCCCGGTCTCAAAGATGAAAATAACGACTTCTAATATAGCAAAAACGTTGGAAATTCTTCCACGTAGGTCGATTCGACGAAACAATTCAGTCAAAGATTACGTCTAACATAAGCTGAAAACATCTCTGCTTTCTGGACTTTCTGCTCTCTTGTCATAAACTGCAGCATATGCCCGATTACAACTTTCACTGTGGTGCTCTATAAAATTGAAAAAGTCTGTCAAGTTCAGCTAATTTATAAAGTATCGAAATTGAGCTCTTTCGTTTCCTTAGTCTGTTTAGAATTTTGCGACAAAAGTCACTGGGTTATAGTATTTTCCCATTCTGAATTGATGTGAAAAATATATGCCATATAACAAGTTCTATGAAAGTTTATATGAAAACTGAATCTTTATATAGTAAAAGGCTCTAATTTTCAATATTTCTTAGTGAAAATTGGTTCATAATAATAAATTGATACAAAAATTAATAATAATTTGGGCACCGTAGGGCTATTTTTTCGGTCCCACCACACATAGGGTTCTAATGAAAAATAAGACTTTATGGCAAAAATGTCCAATTTTTGATATTTAATGATGAAAACTAGTTCGTAGGAGTAGTTTCATATAAAACTTAACTGTATCATATTTCGATCAAGTTGGTCTATCTTTTGGACATCATCACGTACAAGTATTGTGAAGATATATTAAATTCGCTTTTTATATTTTATGATGCAAATGATTTCATAGTGAATTAACCGTAGGTGATTAGGATCTCATCACATACAGGGACTCCAATAAAAACGAAACTTTTCTATGACGACAAAGTCTAATTTAAAGGAAACCCAGCTGACAAACCATAAAATCTTTGACAAGTACGTTTAGTTTGTTTCAATATGAAGGCTTTTATAAAAAGTTGTTTTACCTAAAAGGAATGTATAATTTATGGTGTATCATTTTTACTCAAAGCATATATTCTTTAGTCTGTGTAAATGTAGATTCGATTTTTAAAGATTTTTTGTTCAGGTGTCCTCTGGGGACCTTAGAAAGACCGAGCATTAAATACCGTACACCACAGCGCCCAATATAGTTGCACCTGTGCGATCAATGTCGGCAATGCTCTCGAAGCACTTGAACTGATAAAACTGAATCTAGTTTTGTTATTTGCATTAATATCGGTTCGATGTTTGGATATGATTCAACAGTTGAATCTTTTTTTTTAACTGCCTCAATATCTCGGGATAGACGAAATAAATCGGTCAATGTTTCTTTTACACTCTGTTCAAATCCGTCTAAAGCGTTTGAATTGATATTATTATTATTATTTTAATTTTAGACTAATGAATTGAATTCTTAGACTAAAAAAAAGACATTGAGCACTAGCAACACAGGCTATCGGCTCTTGAATTGATAAAAATGTTGAAAGAAAATAATAAAAGTAAATGCTTTTCGTCTATCAAGAAAATATATATTTTCAAATATGTTCAACTTCAGTATAGAGCTATGGAGTAAAGGCATTACTGTTAAGTGATACACTTCGCCTACCTTTCGTGACCCCAGATACGTAAGAACTTTAAAGCCTGCATCAGTATTGTCGAATAGGCGCTTCTACGCTTAAAAAAATTGCATTGAAAAATAAAACGTTCAAAGCAAAGCTGAAAACAACGGAGTAAATTATTTACAACTTGACTTCTTTAACACTTATCACTAGTTTCAACCAAGAAGGAAGAAGATTTCCTAAATAATTATGATGGCGGTTACGGAGAGATATAATGTTTTAATAACATACAGTTTACTATTTTCAATATTTGTTGCCAAAGCTTTATGAAATAATATGTATATGAGAAACGATTTATTGCGCACGTGCAAAATTGGACGATGAAAGGAGTTGCCTTCACCATCCAAAGAAAACCTAACACCTGTTCAACCTTTGATATACCGCATGGAAATCGGGCTTTTAAGCCCATCTTGTCTCTTGCGGACACATGTGTTATATGTCCCGCTCATCAACTAATAGTAAGCTCATTTTCAGCTCTCTATTTCCAAATTTGGACATTAAAACAACAGATGGACGGATAGGTGGGCTGTTAGGTTGACTCAGGCTACAAGTCGGTCAAGCATGTATAGCATCTGAAAGCGCCCAACAAGGTATATGAAACATGCCAACTAGAACGGTCAATACAAGCATCGGTCAATTTCAGATTGTTGAGCATCGTCGCCATCATAGTGGCTAACTGTTATCAGTTGTCTGTTGTATGCCAGAAATGCGTATTTGCCATCAACAAAATCTTTGCGTACCGGGTACGCAAATGTGGCAACAATACACATTCGGGTACATTGAGATTTTTATAAAAATTAAAACACATGGTAATTAATAGAAGCCAGCAAATAGTAGTAATTGATAATCAATTAATAAACAGTTTTAATTCGAATAAGAAAATTTCAATCATTCTATGTAAATTTACCATGTCATCATATGTTTCCGTTTATGTTCCCTTTACTAGTACAAAAACAAATATTTAACAGTGTAAAAATGTTAAAGCATGGGTTAATATGAAGTATTTGAAATTCTGATTTGAAAATGGTTATAAATTTCAAAGATATTTTAATGACTTTTGTTAATATAAACGGACGTTTAAATACTATAATCAGTTTTTCTTAACATTTTCTAATTTTCAGGATCGGAAAAGTCATGCTTGTGAAAAATTTCACGTATCACGAAAATGATGTATTAAAACTACCAACAAAACCTTGGAAATAGGTACAAAATTTCGGTAGTTCTAGTGGAAAGGCCAATTTTTTTTAACTGATTTATTTATTTATTTCCATTTATTTTGAAATTATGATGACGTAAACAAAGTTTCCCGAGACAAATTAAGTAATACAGTTCCTCTACCTTTGCTTTAATGGTTCTACTTAGAAATCTAATATTTTCTTCGAAGTGTGCATAACAACACCTAACACATGACAAACTTACCTGTTTGTACGCAGGAATAGGTTTTGATTGTTCCCATAATTTTTGCACCTATTACCAGTAGCGGAGATTCGACCTCTCAGTTGATATATTTTCTGAACATTTTCTAAAAATATTTAAAATCTATATAGGAGTATATATACATATGTACATATTTTTTAATATGTGAATAAGTTAATTGCTCTTTCTTTTTTTCTGATGTTGGTGTGAGCTTGTATTGTAAATTTCATACAAACGTTTTGAATGTAAACAAAGAAGAAAACAAAATTATGCGAACAGAATTTTTGGATTTTGGTCGTTCTCAGACACATTTCGATTGGTTTTTGTCAATTTTCATAGACATTTGTTGTCTGTTGTTATACGTTCCGATGTAGACCAGCAACGCGAATTGACAAGAGCCAGATGTAACAAAACTAATTTTGTTGTCAAAGAGCATATTATTTTCTACCTACTTTTATCATGAAGTGTCAAAAATTATATTTAATAGCTACGCCTTGTACAGGAACCCTCATATAGGGTAGGCCTTAATGTATGGTTTTATCTGACCCACATGTAATACAATTCATTTTTATATTAAATTAGGATCAAGAATTAATTTTCGTAGACCTTTTCAAAATACTATTTACTGCAAATTTTCGTCTAAAACCATAAGAAGAACAAGAGATGCGGGCGAATGGTTCAATTGAATCCTCTTTTAATAGCATTCTTAGTCCAAAACACATCAGTGTACGAATTTCATTAAAATATTAGTTTGCGGAAAAAGAAATCCATTATTTTTTCGGTAGATGGCTGCACTGATAGATTTCTCGTAAAGTATCGATCAAACAATTTC
>NW_023998459.1:1068427-1105212 GCF_014805625.2 Glossina fuscipes | reverse complement strand
TGTTTGAAATTTTTTGAATTACTCTCAGATGTTTGAAATTTTTTTGAATTACTCTCAGTTGTTTTTCAGATGCAGTTCATTGAAGGCTTCCTTAATTTAATTTGCTTACGCTTTCCCCCTTCTCTTATGCATATACATTAACTTCTCAGAAGACAAGACGAAATGACATTGACATCGAAGCCTCTCTTTACCCTTAAATAAAAACATATTGCTGTAGAGAGCTGGAGAAGGAAGAAATAATTGAAAGAATTAATAATGATGTCAATGTCATTGCACCACTTTGCAAAGGCCAACAATCTTTCACTGTTGCTATTTCTTTTGCTACAACTGATGTTACAGCCACTGCTTTTTATCTTCAATTTTTCTGCTTATTTACAACTGAAAAGAACTTATATACGTGCAGAAAAATCGTCTTAAAAACGCATGACGCGGAGAAAAGCAAAAAAAAAATTAAAAAACCATATGTATACACATGTATACACATATAAAAACCCAAACCAAAGTAAAGAACTGCAACTGAAGAGTAAAAACAACGTTCACAAAACTTTATACGTAGAACTAACGTCGGCAACTATCAACTGAGCAACAAACTCACTGCGAAACCAAACTACGCGTAAACAGCTTACAATACGTACATATACACTTTATATGTATGTTTTCTAACGCTTACGGCACATAATAATAATAATAAGAAATGAGAAACGTTTAAGTTGAAGACAATGAGTTGATGATGTTGTTGTTATTGTTATGTTTGATGTTTGTACGCTCGCTCTTCAGTTCGTTTGCCATCCACAAGACTTTTGGCAGCACCTTCTTTCGTGTTGTTTGTTTTTTTTTTTTTGTAAATCGTGTTCCTCTTCGCTCGTTTCTTTTTTTATTTTGTTTTGTTATTATTTCTTGGCAACCATTGCTGTTCTTGAGGAAAAATTGAAATTCCCGTTTTATTTATTGCTTCAGATTCTTCTTATTCCTCCTCCTTTTGCAAATGTGCATTGTTTACTATAAGAAAGAGTGTAAATGCGAGCGTGCTCTTGTGTGTAACTGTATAGCATTTGCATTGGTTCGTGTTTGTGTTTGAAATTTATGCTATTTTTCGGGCAAGGTCACACAACGAGACAAAGTCAATGTCCGCAAATGACCTCTTCTTTTTTGTTCCTCTTTCTTTCTATATCTGAAAGTTTCGTGTTGTTATTTTGCTGTCATTATACATCGTGCGTCGCGTGCAGTCATTAGTATTGCTGTTTAGAATAGCACAACGTTTTCTTACATTCGCTTTGTTTCTTCCTCGCCAATCTCCTCTTTTCTTCGCTTAGGCCAGTTTCTATAGCAAGCAATAAGTTGGTTTGTTTTTATTGTCAAATACCTGTATTGCAATGAAGTCTGTCCATTCAAATCATTGTGAACAATGGAGCCGGTCTTGCTTTATTTACTAAAATATCTACTTTTTACTTCGAAAATAAGGGTGTGAAGTTATATTTAAATATAACTAGCGAAGACACAAACCAATTTTTCAGAGTAAAATAGAACTTTTCGAGAATTTTTCTGCAAACTATTATAAACAAAACATGACTTTATGTAAATAAATTAATATTCGAAAGGACAACATTTTTACACTATGGCGTAAACGAGGTTGATAAAGCGAAAGTTTGCGTAGCTACTGCGGCCAAACCATGTCCTATGAAAAAATGAAACTAGCACATAGTGAATCCTCTATTAATAGCCTTTCCAACGATGTGCAGGTTGTATTAAGGTTTGCCCCTAGAATTTTTTTATGGGACTTTGATAATTTTGCTTATAAGTTAGCCTATATTATGCTAAGTACAGAAATTTTCAAAGTCCCATAAAAAAAAAAATTATAAAGTTCTTCCTGAGAAAATGATTGGGAAGATGGGATATAGAGCGAAAGTACTGTAAATGTTATATTTAAGATTATTTCTTTCACTACGGCTTGTACGCATGAGCGTAAATTTATGCGTTTGTGAGGTATATTTGATTTTATAAAAACACCAACTCCTTGTTTGAAATATGAATTTTGATCAGCATTCATGAAGTATCCAGTATATAATTTGTATGGAATAGGATTAAAAGAGCTTCTACAATGGGCCTCATAAAGCGATATAAAAGTTGGGTTAAAATCACTTATGAGTGCAAGGAGTTCATCAAGGTTATTAAAAAGTCCCTTAATGTTCCATTGTAGAATTTTAAAAACTTTATTTAATTGTAGTGACATGGAAAGGGGGTGGCAGGTGAGTTAAGTTGACATGTCGGCGTCTCCGTCGAAAATGCCTCTATAGGAATTTTGCGTGAATAATTTGTTCTTACCGGCAGAATAAGTCGTACTTAGGTGATTGTGTACATTTGAACTGCAACGAGTGGGCGCAAGTGAATAATTTGAAATTCAAGGTTGATTAACGGATGAAACATTGGATTAATTACAACTTGCAATTTGTTGACTAGAGTTGAGAGCTGTTGATTCTGGGGAATTTAGCTTGTTATATTTTAGGATACGTGTTTCTGTTTTAGTTTTTCAATATTTGCTGTTGTTTTGATTTTTTCAATATTATTTTTGGCGGGTGGTGGAACTGGTTTCGCATTATAGTTTTTGTTGATGGTAAAACAGGTTTTCCGTTGGAAGGAGTTGGAGTTAAAGGCTTTTGTCAATTGTTCGGGTCATAGTTGGATTTATTTTCCGGTACCTGCGTCGCGCTTCACCCATGGTGCAGTAATTTTCTGTTTTGATTTTTGGAACTTCACGCATTTGCATACAACGTGGGTATTGCTTGTCTAACGCCGAGTGTTGATCATTGCAATTTATGCAGAAACCACGCGTACAGCTTTCAACATGTGGAAGAATACCACAGTCAGCACAAGATAAAGCACTGTTGTACCTTTTTGCGCATTTTTTGCATCTCAAGGAATTTGGAATGTAGAGTTTGACTTTACATTTATACCAAGCCCCACCAACTGTTTGGTAACCGATAGCGATCAAAGGTCATAATTATCCTTCCTGTAAGAGAGCGAATATTTGCGTCGTCATTTAAATTAGTAAATTTATAAACTTAAGTCACTCTTTGACTGCCCATTTCGTGAACTATTCGTCTTCCGGCACATATTTTAAGCACGGGGCATATATTACGTCTCTAACTGAGTTCAGTTTGTCATGTAATTTACCGGAAATAGCACATAAATTAGGAGGTTTTCAGTTGCGGGCGAATTCCCAACGAGGACAAGTAAACTCCCATCGCGTAGAATCGAGATAGAGTCTACATATGTTGTAATGTTATCTAGGGCTTTTTTATAGCAAATGGACTGGTTTATGGAATTATTATGCTAGCAACAGTTGATGAAATGACAACATATTTTTTGTCAATAGGAGTGATGTTACTGATTGGCAAGACTGGAAAGTCCGAATTTTTAATTTTTTTTCTTTGGGGGGATTTGTCCATTAATACATGAAATCTATTTGAGTTTCTATATGGCGGCCCCCGGGGCCATTATACCTTATGGTTGTCTATTGTTTAGTAATTTGCGAAAACATCGTTCACTGGAAAAAGATTGGAAGCTACTAATGGAAAATTTTTTTATTTTTTTGTTTTTTGTTTTTTTTATTTTTTTATTACATATGGACGAAACAAAAGCATATCCGCGATAACCAGTTTTAACAAAAACGCTGAGAAGACACGAACTAAACACACAAAATCACCGAAACAATTAAAAATTGACAGACGAAAAGATTTTACTTTTGTATTATCAAAGATTAGCTTCTTCTGAAATATCAACAATGATTATGTTTACACAAACCATTAGTTAAATACTAATGTTTTACTTTCCAAAATCGATCATTTATAATCGTTAGCGAACGCTTTATAGTCCTGTTGCGCATGAAAATTCAGCTTAGCAGCATAATATCGCAAGCATTTGTACCGTTTTAATTGCCCACATATAGGGGTTTTCCCAATTTGTCGTTCATCGCCATAGTGGGCACTAGTATACAGCGAAAAAGCACCACAGATTTGTCAACTAGCTCCACCACATCTAGCGGTTTTCCGAGTGCACCTTATGTTGTGTGCTCGACCTTTTCGACGACATACAAAATTTCTGCATTTTGCAGAACACTCGGTTTCGGAACCGGAGAAAGAATTTTTCTCTGCTCGTCCGTCCAGACTGTTGGAAATCAGTTAGCCGCTTCTTGCCCATCTACATGAAGCCCCAACGCGATATCTCTAGAGTATCTAATAGATCACTTGCTTTCCAGGCAATGATTTTGGCAATTAAAAACATGTAAGAGGATATTTTTATTACAAAACTCAATTATACTTAACCAAAGCATTTTTACATATTTTTTCTTTCCTTTAGGAAGTATATAAAGTAATCTAAATAAGTAATTTTTCATCTCTCCTTTCTGTTTATTAAAGTAAAACGGGAATTTTTAACTCATTAATTTTTTTGCTGTTAATATAATTTAGATTTATGTAGAAGATTTGTGATGATGCGGAAATTTAATTATAACAAACTCGAAAATAAATTCTTAGTAAAAGAATAAAAAATCGGGTGAAAAAAAAAGAATGTGGTAGGGTTGTATGTGAAAGTACAAATCTTGGTAAACATTAAAAAAAAAAAAAAGAGTACAAATATAGGACACAAAATATAGTTTTAAAAATCAATTATAAACAAACCATTACTTGAGGACCGCAATAGCTGTGGTCAAAAATTCTGATGTTGGTTTTTTGTCCCTTGCAAGGGAGCTAACTAAAAAGGCCTTCAGAGGCTTTCTCCAAATCCCAGTTTTCTTTTGAGAGAGCTACGCGAGCATCATGTTCATTAATCCCCATGTCCCGCAAATATTGGACTTTTTCGTCACATTCGGGATACTTATGTGGACCTCCGGCATAAACATTAGACCAATGACGAGCAGTTATCTGAAAAATTTGAGGTTTATCTCTATACTGATATGCCACGACTGCATCCTGAGGATCGTCAGGCTCGGCAGCAGCTAGTAAAGCTTGCAGCGATAATAGTACTGTACGTAAAGTCATAGCAGCCGCCCAATTATCTTTTAAAATGTCCAAACAAATAGCTCCAGTAACTGATGATATGTTAGGATGCCATATCCTAGTAGCAAAGCGTATCTTTGGCGGATTAAATGGATACGTTTCAGGCACTTTGATTTCCAGTATAAATGTGCCACCTTCGTACGGCGTATCAGGTGGCCCTACTATTTCACCACGGAATTCGGTCCAATTATCATTAACCAATTCTATTTTAATGGCGCATTGTGCTATTTCTTCACTGCGCATCACTTCTTTAAATTCTCGCTTTATGCGGGATGCTGCCATATTAGCCATGATGTGATGATGATCGTTACCTTTCAAAACTGAATTCTAAATTTGTGCGTTTCTTTCCTTGGGAGTTTTTATATTGGCTATCGTCCTCCTTTCAAAAGAAAGAAGATTTTTTTGTGGTCATAATAGTCGGAGTTTTTGGTGCCAGCCCTCTTCTAACTTTTCTTCTGTGCATCAATTACCTGCAACTTCTCCGGTTTCTTTGCGATTGAATTGCTCACCACAATTGAAAACAGATTAACAGAACAAAATTGCAGCTTAAAAACAAAATCGAAAATTTATACGATTTGATGCATTGCGTGCGTTTCGCACACAAAGCAAATTTTGCTAAAATGAGTTGATTGAGTTCTTCCAAAAACAGCCGCTAGCCTATACACGGGTATTGTACTTAATTTTCTTCGTTTAATATTTCGTATTTTTAAATTCCGTTAACTTTTGAGGAATTGTAGCTCTTTCTCAAATTTGTTTATAATAGCGAATGAAAAACTTTCTCACAAAATTGACAAAATTGAATGACGTATTTTTAAGTACTTTCAGTTGCTACACAAAGGATTAATGAAACAGAAGACTGCTGAGAAAACTGCTCAGATCTAAATCTTTTAAAATTTCTTAAGACGAACGGATGTAGGTTAAAATAGTCGACTAATGTTTTCTCAGCCCAATAACTACGGAAAGTAGTTACGCTCTCTGTTGAAAATAATAGAAAATTAAATCAGACATCTAACAACATATTTGAAACCCAGATTTTTCTAGAATTTGCAAAAATTTGTCAAAAAGAGAAAATTAAATAGATTAGTAGCACCTTCCTGCGTAATAGAAATATGATACAAAAGAATATTTAACTTAGTTTGTTAAAAAGAAGCAGACACATTTCTAAAACAAATGTATACATATTTTTAGCCACCACTAAAAGATGAAGGTATACTAATTTTGTTTTTTTTTTTTTTCAAATGTATGTAACACCCAAAACTATATATATGCTTGACCAGCGTGAAACATGCGAAATTTTTACTCCCAGGTTGGTATTGCAAATAGGCTATGTTCGTCAGAGAAGAAGACCGCAGTGAAGCATAAATTACTCCATTTTTCTTAACAGAAATTTTTGAGTTTTTGCTCGTTACTCAGAAATTTTAAAAGTTAGTAGTTTGAAACTTTCCACATTTACTTTACATGACACTCTGCTCTTTCGTGCAAAAATGGGAAAAATAGAAGCAACGGTAGTGTTTTCGCCGTACTCTATACAGAATTCACAGCACAAATTCTGTTAACCGTGTAGCTGTGTAAGCGGTGCCAAATTTGAATGAAAAAAAAAAAATAATTCCAACAGTAAGCAAACACAGGTATTATTGTAAAGAAAGAGCGGAGGGCATATGGAAGAAAAGGAAAAACTCGTGGAAAGACAACTACAAGCAAGCAGGAAAACACATTGTTTAAATGAGAAAAATTGTGCGAGTAAGGTATAGTAAAACGATTACTAAGCGATAAATATGAAATAATAAAATAAGTTAACCCTTAAATGCATAGCGATGTGATCATCGTATGTTTAAAAACTCATATCTCTTTGTGTAGCAACCTTTACATAGTGTTTACCCCCTATATCATTTGTGGTACACTAAGTTTGTGCGGACGTATATAATTAGCGTTTAGTACAGACCCCCGTTTTATTCATGAATTCAGAATCACTTTCTAAATCTATCTGTTCGTCCTTCTATTCGTCTGATGTCCGTCCACGTATATTTGTGTTCAAACTACACGTCGCCATTTTTAAAATATTTTGATAAAAGTTGGTACGCTGACGTGTTTTGACCCAAAGAAGAACGATGTTGCAAATAGTTTGAATTGGTTAACTTTCGAGCACTCCGCATATAACACCCACTATATAAGGGAAAAATTGCAATTTTCCAAATTTCTCGCAACTACATAAGAACATTTCGGTACTCTAAATTGATGTGAAAATTTTGAGTAGGCTGGAGGAATTTTTTTAACGTCCTCTCATATAACGAAAACTGAAGTTTATCTAACAAAAAGTAACTGTACTAAATTTGGATCATCTCGACCTATTTTTTTTGGATCCTATCCTACATATAGATTTCCGCGAAAATTTTCGTTTTTTGTGGGAGAAAAGTTTAAGTTTTAATATGTTATGACGAAATTTGGTCCATAATAATAATTTGATATAAAAATTAAGTCTAAAAAATTTGGACGACGTACGTCTATTTTTAGACCTTACCCTATATAAGAGTTTGCAAGAACATTTTTGTTTTTTAGGCCAGAAGGGTCTAAATTTTAATATTTTAGGATAAAAATTGACCCATAATAGCAACTTGATGTTTTACAAAAATTATATATGTTGAATTTTAAATGCTTGCCACAACCTTTGAAGCCTTTAGGCACAACCATTGTTACGGAGAAGCGATCCTCTATTTGCAAAGAGATTTAATTTTCAATATTCAGTTCCATAATAACAAGTTCAAGTTTTCAAAACAGGATATAATTTTTGTGTTTCACGCCAAAAATAGGAATTGTGTTAGACAATATAGTGTAGGGCATTGTAAGGTCGGTTAGCCCGGCTACACCGTTTTCACTTATTTTCTTTATTGTTAATTTTACCAAAATTATTTTATCGTTTCCGAACGCAACTAGAATCTTTGAAAATTTGTTTATAAAAATTCATGCATTTATGTGTTCAAAATATAATGTAGCAATAATGAATTAAAATATCATATGCAACTACTAATGTCCCAATTTTAACAACGCTGTCAACTATACAAAGTTTTTTGCTAAATTCTTTATTATTATTATTTTTTTTTTTCGCAATCCATAAAATTTGAATTTATTATACTAAAATTATTAAAAATTATAAAGTTACTCCAATGTATTTAGTAATTTATATTTTTTGTTAAATTATAAAATATTATTTACACAAATAAGTTAGAATTTCAATAAATTCGGTTAAATTAAAAATTATCTTGGAACTACGTTATTTTTTTTTTTTAACATAATATTTCTAACAATATGTATATTAATTAGCTCTGTAGTTTGGCTGAACATGTACTCATTTTATTCATTTGATGACTAATCACGTCAGTATTGCCAACAAGACAACAACAATTACCTCGTCAACTTTTTTACGTTGAAATTTTATGTTTTGCTAGATTTCTTTGTATTTCGCTGCTCCCTTGAACTTACATTCGCAAGAAAGAGAACCAGATATAAGGAGAAAATAAAAAAGGTTATTTTATGCTAAACATTATTGACATTCATTAATTGTAGTTGTCAGAATGCAAGTTATTTGCAAACCAAAGACTCGTACACACTCATACAGAGCAATAGAAAAACATGTTTTCAAAATTTTTATACTTAACTAACTAAATGATCACGATATACAAATTTTTTCGTTCCATTTGTAACAGCAATAGATATGCAGAGAATACATTTATTCATTAATGCGATCTATCCCATTAACCTAACTAAATTCAAAATCCTTAATACGTCTTTCACCAAGTGAAACAATGGAGATAAAAAGGAAACTTTCCGAATCGATTTAATTGTTTCGGTCCGCTTAATTCTTTTTAAAAATCATGGTTATAAATATTAACGACTTAGTTAGACTTCAACCTCAAATATCTTTGCCCACTATCCTCAACTGAAGTTGCAAAACCATCTAAGTCACTTCGAATATCCGCCCATAACTCAAGATCAAATTATTTGGTTGAATGCTCTCTATCTCATTCACAATATTAATATGTGGAGTTTTTCGTATGTCGCCTGTGGGCGTAACGACTTCGACTCAAAGGTGAAAATATCACGTTAGAAACGTAAGAAAGCCTTATCTATCTCCATTACCGCGAAGATGCATAGTGCGGTTAAAAAGCGGACAGCTGCATTAGCGTCCCCTATAGAGCACATGCAAGACATGGGCAAATCGGAGAGAAGGATAAGAAAAAAGGGTAGTTCTATTATTAGTGGCTTTGTCTACCTATCATCTGCCGTTAAGACATTGCCGCTTGAGTATTAAACTAACACTTGGAAGTCACATGAAGCTTTAATGTGAGAATGAACTTGATTCGCCAATAAGCACCACCGCAATAGACAATAGAAACTTATAACAATATTTTCAAGATATTGAATTAAAACTGGAACAAATACTAGACATTAATAAAATACGTTACAATTTTCATTTAATAATTTGCTACAAATGCGGTTTATCTCATCAATTATATTTATTGGCAGCTGAGTTTAAAAATGGTGAAAAATCCATATTCAAAAGCAATGCTTCTTTTCGTATAGTCTTCGGTTGCCTGAAAAGTTTTCCATCTAAGAAAGAAATAACTTTTTTTTTGGGCAATTCGATTTTACTAATCAACGTAACCTTTCTAAGATTTCGGTATCTTTTTTATAGAATGATTTCTGAAGACCCTGAAAATATGCTTCACTTTTCAGAATGATTTCACCATTTAATCTGAATATTTCTCCCTGCAATATTCCTTTGAAATTTCTTAGGAGATACTAGGCGCTGGAAGTTAGACCTGGAAAATATGATAAATGGGCCGGAAATCGAAACCGCATTCAAGCAATATTACGATAGTCAATAGTTCAAGTTCCCGGCACAATATTGCCTTACTGAAAGATGCTAACACTCAATTTTTACCATTTTACAAATTTTCACAAAAACGCTCATAACGACTCACTGTGAAAAATTAGTACAATATGTATTAATCAAAATAGTTTCCATCATTTTCTACAACATTTCACAACATTTTTGGCAACATGACGAAGTCATGTCGAAAAGACTTATATTGGTTTGGCTGCGATCCGCCCACCGACCCATTTTTGCACTTCTTGCACTTTGCAGATTCGTGTAGCAGCCAAGCCATGTTGCGCCGATCTGAGCAAGTGGTAATCAGGATGTCTGATGAGTACGCTGGGTGTGGCAGAACTTCCGATTCGAGTCGCGGATAACTCTTGCAACAAGTGGCTAAAAAATGGCATTTTCAGTCGATCCTTATCGCCACCTTTAAACCGTTGATATCAAAACCGCCAATTGGGATATGATAGATCCGCATCACGGTAAGCCTCTGAACGTGTTTGTTAGGCTTCGGCAACAGATTTCTTTAAATAAACAACAAAAGCAGCGAATTTGGAAGAAGAGTTTTGAACGCTCAATGATCAGCGTCGCCGTTCGCTGAATAAATCAATTACATTAAAGGGAAAACTGTTATTTTATGTGAAGCAAGGTCAAAACTATTGAAACCATTATTTACGCTGGTATTTCCAAGTTCTTTATCATTTTTACCTGTATAAGCCGCTGGACAAAATATATGGAAACATCTAATATATTGCCGTCTATTATTATTATAATTAAAACTTTAAATACAAAGTTGTCAATTATAAGCATACTAAGTGCAAAATATCCTGAATGTGGAGGCAATTTACTACACATGCACTGTGATGTAGACGAAATTTATTAAAGTTGTTTTTATTTCAATCTACTTTAGTGTTGAGTAAAAAAAATTCGATTTAAACCAAGCACAACTTTTCTTTTAATTGCTTTTGTTTTTTATATGCTTTAAGGAATTGAAACTGTGCTTCCATCGCAGCACATACTCAACGATTATTATGGATAGCTAAGAAAACAAAGAAAGTACAGAAATTTACTAATGTGCGCAGAGTAGTACTAGGGACAAATGATTTTGTTTGTTACTATGTTTGTTTATTATTTTTTTTGACATTTGATTTTGGTTTTTTTTTTTTCTTTTTTCGATATTAAACTATTTATTATTATAAATTTAGCCAGAGAATAAATTCTAAGACTAAAGTCTCAAAGCAGGGCTTTCGCTGTTAATTGTTCGGCTTATGCTTTATGGTTTTTTGTTAATATGAACGTATAAGCCATATGCTTATTCAAAACACCAAAAAAAAATATAGAAGCGAGGTTTGATACGCGTTTGCATGAAAGACTTATCGGAACATAGCTTCTTAAATAAAAGTGAAATCTAAAAGGTTATATTTTTCTTTAACTTTTCTACTATTTTTGAAAGCAATAGGAGATATCGCCAAACTCTTTAAAAAAAAAATTGCAGAATTTGTTTGCGCACGAAAACTACGCACTCTCACTATATAACCAGAACAAAAAACGAGTTTCTTAAGGTTACAATAAAATAAAAAAAAAGCAGAGAAAAGTATTGAAACGTATAAGTTGCAACTGTGCATGTGAGAGCTCTACATAAATGGTCAAAAATAATTAATAAATAAACAATTCACTAAAGAAAAACAGTTACAACTGCAACTGATAAATAGCAGCAATACAAAACATATACATAAATATAAACAACAACGTAGCAAATGACGAACCGTAAAGAGAAAAAAGGAAAAAATGCAATAACTTGAACTGGTTGTTGGTACCACCGAAAAGTTATTCAATTAAACGTTTTGCTAAGAAATGCGTAATATGTATCGTAAAAAATCTAAAAGATAAGAAATTTATTAGTGGATTCTTCTTTCTTTAATTTAAAATTTTTTTATTCCAGGATAAATTTTACAACCAATAATAGACAGAAAAATAATTCGGCTTTGTGGATAAAAATTCACACAAGGGAAATTTTAGTTTTTTATAAAATTACCCATAGGGCAAACCCCACAAAAAAAACATATACAACTTTTCAACGCGGACGATGGCGAACGTAGATTAATAGGCGACTTTGAAGTTTCATATAAACAGCGGCCAATAAACGCCTTCGGATATCATAATCGAGAAAATAATCACTCGAAAACCGGAAATGAATCAAGAATACCCTAAGAAGTTGAGTTAAAATGAGTCGCCGTTCAGGCGTACGTTTTCGGTTTGAGAACCGACATATTGGACAATCTCCGCGTTTTTTGCCGAGGTTTCGAGCTTCGCTTTGTAGCCTACTTTTTTGATTTGTCACGTGGTTGATGTTTCGTAAGGCCCCTATTGCCTTGCAGCGGTCTTGCTCCAATAGTTGCCGAGTTTCTTTCACCGGCCTTTTCGGTGACTGCAAAATGCATCTTTGACATCGAAATTTCAAGATAAATGAACAAACCACTCCTAGGTCCTTCGTTTACTCACAACACTTCACAAATTTTATATTTCTTTTTTTTGCAATGCTTTTTTCCTTTTGAGCATCACGTAGCGTATTTCTTTAGATATTTCACTCATTTTCAAATCAATATAACTTTTTACACGAGCAAAGAATTCGAAGACTATATCTTAAGAAATGTGACTTGAAATGTCAACTTTCAGACACATGTTCGTTTGAAACAATCACGTGAATGTTGCCCGATATATAAGCGTCAACACAATCCCGCAGAAAAAACCGCGCAGAATTTTCAATATGGACTTTAATATATATAATTCTTGACGATAAAATCTCGCTTCATAGATAATATATTTTCTGTGGATTGCAATACAATTTTCGTGGTGTTTACCAAATTGGCATAACAAGTTCTAGATGGTCATAGCTGTTAAGAAATAATGGGTGCGTGTATGTATTTTGATCAGCTACATCTATGGGCGAAAATGATAAAATAAGACGTAGTATCAATGTGCACTACGGTTACATTCGCTGACTTCGACCTTTGTCTACACAAAATAGCAACTTCACATTTAGTATTATTGAATTATTTAGTGTATGCAGAAGCCCATTGTCGAACGCTAAAAAATGTATTTTCGGCATTTGTTATTTTTATCGTTTGATTTGAAGAAATTTGCTATCGTAGTCCATCAAACACTCTTAGATGCTTTTAATAGTGCTACTTCATCATATCATATTGTCGGATTTGGTTGGTATTCTAGATGTTTACATGCGATGGAAAAGATCTGAAACTGGAACTGTTACTGCAGATATCTGCCGATGTCAATTGAGCAAATTGAACGACATATTGTTGAAAGACGCAAAGTCATCCTCTTGCATAACAACACTTGCGCGAAATTTTGCCGCACTCAACAGACGTATTCAACAGACGTAGCGGCTTCTGATTACCAGTTGTTTAGATCAATGCAGTGTGACTTGGCTGCATCTCGTTTTAAAATGCTGAAAAAGTGCAAAAATATGTAATTGGATCGCTGCCAAACCAATATTGTTCGCGTCGCCATGTTGTCAGAAATATGGGAAAACATTGTAGAAAATCATGGAAAATATTTTGATTAACAAATATTGTGCTAATTTTTCTCAATAAATGCCGTTTGCGAGTGAAAACATAATCAAAATACCTGCAGGAATCTAATACGCAGTCACATTTTATTCATCCGCGTCTCAATTAGCCTAAATTCAACAAGCAAAAAATTACATTCAGCCATTTGTTAAGTATATCCTGGTCGGCTTTGCACGACTATAACGCCACACCGAAATAATCCGAAGATTGAAACAAAAAAAACGTAAAATCACTTGTATTTTTGTAAGAAATAAATCGAAGAAGCTCTGTTGAAACCGAAGGAATCAAAAAAAGTTGAAATCAGTTGAAACTTCTAAGCAGAAATCTGTGCTGTCAAAAAGAAAAGAAAAACCGAACTTTATTTGATTAATATCTTTTCGTAGGGTAACGCAATTATCGACGGTGATCTTGATCTTGATTAGAGGCATCCTTAATGAAAAATAAGTAGGAACATCGTAGTCACACATGTCCGACCATTAGATGCCCTACAACATTTTATTTAGGACTAATCCTAAATTATTTTCGTAATAAACAATTGTATCTTGTCTTCATCTAAAGGCGCACTCCTAATAGGAGCGCCTACAGGGAAGAACGACAAAAGCTGAAATGGTCTAAATTCAGCCAATTCATCTTCTTTTCAAAGACGTCATTACTAATCACCTGTTTTCGTCATGATATATTAAAAATTAGACATTGTCGCCATGCAAAATCTTGCTTTTCATGACTGCGTTTATAGGAGATGGAGCCTGGAAGTATACCTACTTTGCTTACTTTTCTTAAGGAATGAGAGTCCAAAACATTGGTCGATGTAATACAAATTTTTTTGATAAGTTTAGCATGCCGAAGTACTACTCCACAAAAAGTTTTTTATGTGAGTTCGAAAATAACAATTCTTTTGCAGCAGTCATTATGTGGGGAATTGTAGAAATGGTTCGATCTAATCCATTTTCAAAAGGTTTTCTCCCTGCGCCGAAACGAGCCAGTGATAAAAAAATACATAGAAAGATGACAGACATGCTTAAATCAAAAATTATTATGAAGGGATAGGCAAATGCGTCAATGGATCTATTTTAAGCTCCTCTGGATGTTACTTAATATATCCTGTGCCGAAAGAAACGCAGAGTATGACAACAGAATAAGAAGCAAGACTAACTTATCATCTTAACAGGCTAAGTTTACTTAGCAAAAGTCAGGTTGTTCTCTTCAAATAAGAGAGCAAAACCAAGCTTTACATAACTCTAATAAGTTTTCGACGGAGTCAAAAATTCCTAAAGTACAATTAAAGAATTGTTCTGCTAAACTATAAAACAATTAAAAATTGTAAGCAGTTAAGCAAAAAGTACTGTGCAGCAAAGAACCTGAATTTATTCGCACAACGCGGTCTGCTTATGCAGAAACTTTAACTAATGGAGTCCTATAGGAACAGTTATTAGACTTCCTTTGAAATGTTTGTTAACTCATAAGTTTTTTTTTCTAATCTAGAGTGGCATTGGATTCCATTTTACTGTTGCTAAATATTAACCTAACTTCTATATAAAGACATTAGACATACAACATACTTTAACGTACATACTTTTATGTCTGTAAGGTGGCACATGATGAAATGTTTACATGTCATATAAACATTAAATGACAAACAGCTTGGAAAGGACGATGATTATGCGAAACTTTCTTGAACTTTGCATTTGACATTTAAGTGCATTATATTCGACGTTTTTAGTCTTTAGACAATTATTTTGGTTTACTTTCGCCTTACTTAAATTTGTTATGTTGTTTTATACTTACTACATTAAATTAAGCTTTAGAGACCTCATGAACTGTGCATCCCAATTGACAAGTTATGGGTTGTTTGAGTAATTCTTTTCTTACAAAGAGATCGGAATTGAAATTTAAAGGATGTATAACGTTCTAGATTCATATAGAGTTTAAATAAATTTTGTACAGTACAATTTCGAATATGGTCAAACCAGCTAGCAATGAAGTGCAACTGCCCAAATGATTTTGGTTTTTCGCTAAAATCCGTTAGCTAGTTTCTTTCTTTACAAGGTTTATAAAAACAAATACCGTATGTTCAGAATAAAAAGACCACAGAATTGCTGTTAAGCGAGAAATTTCCTCACGGAGTCTATTAATGTAGTACAAATAATAATTGAGTCTGTATTTGTTTATTAACAGCTGTTGCATGTATAAATTTCTCGAGCATCTGAGAGTAAGCGTCTATATTTGTTTACAATTGTGAATAATTGGTCAGAACAGAAGACCTCAGTGGAGCGTAAATTAAACGCAACTCCGTTTTTCTTAACAAAAATTTGTGGGTTTTTACTCGTTACACAGAAATTTTAAAAGTTAGGAGACTGATAATTTCCTCATTTATTTTACAAAACACTGTAATCTGTACATGCAAAAATGGAAAGGATCGGCCATGCCCATGATAAAATTTTATTTTTTCACTTTTCATTAGGTAAGCAAGACAGAATACTTAAAACTATTTTCCTATATATTACACAAATGAAGATATACTGTCTGCCTAAAACTGGGTTTACTTTAAAATGAATATGGTAGACACCGCGACTTGGTGTATTAATTTTTTCTTAATAATACAAGCGATAAGGGTATTATGTAAAAGAACTTAGAACTTAGGTGGGTTAGTTCCAAATGAAATACGTCGTATCACATAAAAGGACTTAGAGAGTAGAATGCGCGAAGATAAATGTATTAATTCGAAATTAATTTGAATGGATGTCACGACTTAGTGGATAAATGTTTTCCTAAAAATAGCTTCGATGTAAGTATTGAAAATGCCCAAACATTGAGCATGAATCAAGATTTTGTGCATATCATATGTGTCGTCTGCATGGATCTTTCCGTGGTGAGGAATTTAAAGGAAATCCAAACAAATCATTTCTTAAATCTATGGAAGAAAGACTTAACACTTCAAGGGCAGCAACAATTTAACGTACAAAGAGTAACGAAGAATAGACGTCACGCTTTTGTTAAAAAAGAGGATTTGACAAATATAACGCAGTGGCAGGAAAAGGAGAGGGCGACGACATAGAGCAAGCCAAGAATAACAACAGTGACATTAATGCCGAAAGACGAAGTGGCTACGAAAGGCGCCAACAAAACGTGAAGTGTATCAACGTTAGTAAGGGTGGTGGTAAGTCTGTGGAGAAACGTAAGACTTTAAAGTTAAAATTGCGTAACTAAAAAAATAGATCATTAGTTTTGTTTGTAATATTTCATGTTTTGTGCAGCTTTTTTTTATTTCTAATTAAATGTCTCTCGTTGTTAAACAAACACGAGCACGCGTACACCTATCTGCAAACTCATATAAAAAAAAAATTATAAAATTTTTTCAACAATAAGGAAAAGTGTTGACTGTATTCAGTCAAGTTTGTATCATTTTTTTCTTCCATGATACTTAAAATATTAGAAATAAAGTGCATTGTATTTTCGGATTCATAAATTATATACTAATTATTGTAATATTGGTTTTGGATTCAAAAAAGTAACACCACAGCTTCATTTCTTATTTTTTTAAATTCTTTTCTTCTAACAAACTTTACACTCTATTTGTTTCCAGAAAGCAAACTAAACGTTACAAACATCGAGAGTTTAATTAATGAATTGCCAAAGGTACCACAATTAGTTAAAAGTGTTTCGAATAATGCGAGAAGGGGATGAATTCCGTAAAGGCTTCAGCTGGCCAAAAAAGCAATTAATAAAACCTATAAGGAAGTGTATGTAGACGATTGAATGAAATATTAATGAAACTATCATTATTTGTCTTCTGCTCGATGGTTAACTTACGTATTTGAACATTTTTCGTTATTGTTCTCGTTATTATTTCTAACGCTTTAAAGACTTCTTTTAAGCCAAATTTGAGGCTTTGATGTGAAACTGGTTTGTGATATTGGAAAATAAATTTATTTATATGCAAAAATAATTCTAAAAAATAATATTTTGAAATTCACTTATTTTCGCTTATTCCCGCCACTTGACACACGCAAAAAACTTGATATTCGATTAAAAAAAAAAAAAAACGAAAATCAATTCTAGAGAGAAAGTTAAATATGACAGCAAGTTAAATAAAAAGCACAATTTGAGCAGAGAATCATTCTCAGCGGTTTGGATATTTTAGGCAGCGCATCTCTGCTATGAACAGCACAAAATTGAGCTCCAATGCAATGATAATAGTTGTTGTCTTTGTATACGTTGCGGTTTAATTTTTTCATTCATCTTGCACTATAGACATGCCGTGACCAATTTGACCCGTTTTCAATAGCAACATTGCGAGCGGAAGAATTTCCAGTACTTGCCGAATTTGAACTCGACGTCTGAGTGTTTGCAGTCAGAGGTATATCTATCGATACAAATCGAGTGTGTATATGCTGCGTCGTACTTCTGAAGCTTCCTGGGTATATCCTGGCTTCCTATTAATGGATACGAAAACGGTATGGATAAGATTTTCATGAAGACCTTTGATAGTAACTTAAAAAGGTGTAGGATATTGTACGTTTTCAATAGGCAAATCTGTTTAAAATCCCTCAAAGCTATTTTAATGAGATGAAAGCTGGTCTTAATAGGATACTCTATTTGTAACAGTCTTCGAATCGTGGGATACCATCTTCGAATTTATTGGAATCTACTTACGGTATCAATGCCGAGGCCTACTTATGGCAAAAGTCCTGAGATTTAAATTCTTTACTTTGAAATGAAAATCAATGGCAAAAGTATCACTCTGAAATTGGAAAGAAGGTTAGCATTGTTAGGTTCGCATCACTTTAATACTTACTTACTATTTTTTGACTTTTTTTTCTACAAGCCTTCTCACAATTTCGAATATTTACATAGCCACACACATTTGTACTGAGTTTCAGGTGAATGCTGTTCATGTAATAAGTTACAATTTTTTATACTCAGCACTGAAGCAAACTCATTTTGTATTTTTCCATAAGGTATACAACACCATAAAGGAAGCTTTAGACACCTTATATCGACCAGCGCGAAACACTGAATTGATTAAGCCATGTTAGTCTGTGTAGAGTTTGTTGTTAGCACTCTCGTGGGCGCAAAGACGAATATATCGACTTCGAATTTGTAGAAACATTGGAAGTTTTTACACGCAGGTTGGTATTGCACATGGGCCATGGCGGTCAGAGAAGCACAAATTGCACGCTAACCCATTTTTCTTAACGGAAATTTTTGGGTTTTTGCTCGTTACTCAGAAATTTTAAAACTTGGAAACGTTCCACATTTACTTTACGTAGCACTCTGCTCTTTCGTGCAAAAATGGAAAGAATTGGTCACGTCCCCATAAAGTTACAATTGTTTAAGTTTCATTTTTTTTACTTTTTTGCATGTTTTTGCTTATTTATCATAACGCAAACAAAACAAAATGCATTTTGTACGTTCCTGAATACTATCTGCCTAAAAATAGGTTAATTATAAAATGAATGCGGTAATTTTTTCTTAATAATATCAGCGATATGAGTATCAAATAACTTAATTTGAAGAGTATAACCTTCTTACTTATTTTGGTCTGCTATGGGCATGATTGTCGCGATTGGATTCATATTTAAACTTGATTTGTGATCTTTATAAGTAAAGAAACCAATTTAATACCCTAAAATATGTTTTTTGTCCATTTTAAATGAAATAAAAAATAATAGAAGAATAACATTCGGGGATGTTACATTAAGCATGTATTTTAGTACTAGAAAAAATTAATTTCGAAAAATATGAAAAAATTGTAAGAACCATGGTATCCAGTGTAACGTTAATCTAGGAGATTAGAAAAATATTCATTTTCGACTTTCGATCAGAGAAAGATAATTTTTTTTCTCAACAACTAACTTTTAAATCAATTATAAGTCATCGAAAATTCTTTTTAGTGTTTCATTAGAGAATATGACAAAAGCCAAAGATTTGAATGAAGATAATAAAAATTATTGGAGTTAAGTTATTCGTCGTGTTTCGAGAAAAATGCGTCCATCGTTTTGACATCGTGTTTACATAGTTGTTCGCAATCGCCGGACCAAAAAAAAACCTCCGCTGCCACGTGTCAGTGATTCTCTTCATTCTCTTTCGTTGATTACTTTTAGTTGGAAGGTGCCTTTTTAGCTTTTGCATGAAAAATGTAAAGTGGTTTTGCAAATCAACTGATAATCTCTAAGCCAAGTTTCAGTTGATCTCAGTTTGTACAATCCTAAACTTGTCAACCCTAGAGAAATCCGATCAGTCGGAAGGACACACCTGAATCGACTCAGAATCTTGTCGCGATCAAAAATATACTAACTTTGAATACCACTAGAATTCAAAAACAAGAAAAAAGAACTTGTACGTCTTCTTATTTCTTTGAGAAATTTAAAATTTATGTTTGAGATTGCAGCGCAGGAAAATACGGATTAGAGGGAGAGAGTTATCGATTAAATAAAATATTGATATTTCGCTGATAGTTTAGTCGAAGCCAATTTAACGCTTAATAAGTATAGAAGATATTGGACCTAAACGCTGGGTATCAATAGTTATTTTGGTCAACTGATACACACTTTCCCATTAAACAAAAATCCTTTTTTACAAAGACCTGTTGAATTATTGAGAACGAATATGCGCTTATTCCTTAAAGTGGTACAATACATGCAAAATTACCGAGAATTTTATACGCTTATTCTTTAAAGTGGTACAATACATACAAAATGATTGAGAATTGTAAACAAACGTATTCTCTCAGATGGTTGGATTTTTATACATGCGACAGCTCTATGAATTGGAATTTCTATATGTATATCTCGTTGGTTGATATTCAAGATTCACTAATAATGGCCAGAACTTTTTTTTATTGACTTGAAAAGTTTGCATGCCTTCCATTTCAATGATGTCGTCCAACTTACTACAACATTTACTTTATCAATTTTTTTTTTTTGTGCAACAAAAGGTGAATGTTGTGCTCTTATTATTTGAATTTTTTTTGCTTTTTTTCTTTATTACTGAACATTTTTATAATGGTCAAAACAAACAGTTGTGTGAAGGTTTAGTTAGATTGTAATCTTTGCGGCCATGCTTCGTTGAGTCTCTGAATCTATTATATTAAACTTAAATTTAAAAAACAAAGAGAAAAATGATGATGATATCGTAGTTGCTGACGTTAGACGTTGGTTCTAATTGATACTGAAGTAGCGAAATAGTCAATTCTTTTTTTTTCGTCTTAACGGAAATATTAGTATTGTAATATATAACTATAATTTGTAGTTTACCAAATTTAAAAATTCTTTAAAAGCAAAAATTTATTGTAATTGCTGGATAAGTTCAATTTATTATTGCAATAACGTTAGTAACAATAATAACAATATTTTGAAAACACTTTTTATATTTTTATTATTATAATATTTGACCTTTATCAACGTCAGTTTTTTTTTTTTTTTTGCTTTGATTCGAACAATCTTATTTAACAAACCACAATTTTAGCCATCACCGTCATCGTCATTATCATCCTTCACGTAATCGAAATCCTCATTGCAACTGTGCTTTATATTTTATTATTATTATTTTTTCCACTTATCGTTAGCTTTTTTCGGCCTCATTGGTGTCGACATAAATGCAAAAACCACAAAACTCATTATAGTTAACTAAAGCACCGCAAATGCATATGTGTGCAGAAAATATTATACATATATATACATATATAATAAAAAACAGAAAAACATTTTATTACGGTTTTGGCAGCTTTTTTTTCAATCTGCTGATTTTCTAGGTCAAATACATAAAAACTTACAACGAAAGAAAAAAATTATTATAAAATATAAATAATGAAAAGTCGCACGATATTTTATAACAACAATGTTTAGCAACATTCTTGTATTATTATAAATATTCGAAATGAAACCATGGATTTTAATTTACTTGTCTCTCCGTTTGTAACAATTACGAATAGGCCTCCAAGACAACATCAGTTTAAATTCTAAACATGTTCACAGACGCAAAAAATGAAAAGGGGAAAAAATACTGCAGGTGTTCATTATTATTATTATTACTATTATTATTATAAACTTAGCCAGAGAATAAATTCTAGCATCTAAGGCTTTCGGCTTTATTAAACTTGAGATTTGAAACCCACGACCATTGAGTTGCTAGTCGATACTCTTGCCTACTCGGCCACTCAGGCGGATCAGGTGTTCGTTACACGAGATTAAGGTAGGAAATGTATCAAGATGATTTCTACAGAGCTGTGTACCTCAAAGGTCCTGCTTTTATGGAACAGGTTGACGATTAGTAAGGCAAATTATATATAATATAAATTCTTCATATATACATATCCGTATATGAACAAATATGTTAACAATTCGCAGGCGTTGTGCATAACTATAACAATGTATGTTTTTATCTAATTTTCAAGAAATCTTAACTTGGTATATAACATGTTGCGGTAACTAATCAAGGTTTCTAAAAGCATTTGTAGGAATAACAAAATAGAAATCTAGAAAGGATTATCACAATCGGCGCTGATTCCTAAAAACATGGACTTTTTTCGAAATTGCTTTAGGTTGTTTTCTAATGAAGATGCGTTTGCGGCAAGCCATATATTCCTTTTACAATTCTTCCCTCCAAACTGCATATAATAAGGGCCATTTTTCTCTACCGTTTTTTTCAGGTTAAAACCGGTGGAATTGAAGACGAAAGTGTAGGGGAAAATAATGAAGTTCACTTAGAATGTTATGATGATTAAAATTATTTATGGGGGTCGATGGTTTCAATTACTACGAATGAAATGGCAATATTAGTATAACTCAAATTTTTGAAAACAACTTTCAAAATGAAAATTTTTTGTAATCGGTATTTATTAACTACTCACAAAGGTGTCCAAGCTTTTTTTCTTTAAAAGACAACACACCGGCTTGGGAGACAGAAACGTAAAAAGTGATTACAATAATATACTTAATGAATACTGGTTGCTCAGCAACTTTCTTCACTCATTAACTAGAACGTTTTTCTTAAAAACTACTGACTGACTTAATTGTAACTTCAACTGACTAGGTGGCTGGCAAAAGTCTTTTTTAGCAAATCAAAGGAGAAAAGAGAAAAATAAAAAAATATTAAAACACAGACCGATTTTTTGTTGTTGGCCAGACTTGTTCTACCAATACCATAACGCCAACTGCACATAAAAAAGAGAATAAAAGGCCGTCAAGAGAGAGAATCAAAGTTTATTGACATTTACCAAGCACTGCAAAATTTTATACCAGTCATTTTTATTGTACCTACTCTGTACGGTACAAAAAAATATACATACAAGCAGCCAATACAGAAAAACAGAAACAAGAACAGCAATAGACTGCATTCACGAAAAAACACTCACAAAACTTGTAAATCGTTTCACTTAGAAAGGCTCAACATATCGAAGGAGAGAAATATAAAATTTTTTTTCTAGCCAACTTCTTAATTCTTAATTCGTGGTGAGACATTTTCAAAACTAAGCTCTCTGAGAAATTCAATCTGCAGGAAAACACCAAACCGTTTGTTTACTCTAATTGGATTGTCACTATAGTTGATTCGTTTCCTCCTTCATATTAAAATCAAGTATATGTAAAACTCGTTTGCACTTGATTTTTTGTTTACATTTAGAAATAGGAAAAATCTCAAAATAATTGCTCTTGGACTCGTAGACTCTCTCTTTTACTCTGACTTAAAAATTGAATCCACCAACAGCAAAACAATTTATTTTGTAGGAGAAATGTTAAAATAACCTTCACAATTTTTTAGGTAAAGGCTTTTGGGTAAATTTCTCTATTCATATTAATAAAAAAAAGAAAAAAAATTATCTTTACCTTTAATAGCAGATATGTTACAACAAATAATTTTTGACGGTTTGTTTAGCAAATATTTCTTACTTCATCTCTTTTATTAGCTTTTTTTTATTTATATTTCAGGAACAAACACTTTGTTGTGTTTTTTCTTTACACTTTTTTTAATTTTTTAAACCGCACTTTTTATTTCACTAAATGACCTTTACGTGTAAAAGGGATGGCTTATATACATGTATATATTTTGCTTTTCGGCAATTGCTTGTGTATATGTGAGTGAAATCATTAAAAAAAAGAACAAACGAAAAAACCAAGTTCTTTTGCCTTCTCGTGCTCTACTTAAAAATTTTTCACTGTTGAATTTTAGAATATTTTTTATATTAAAAAAAAAAGTTCAACTTAATACACTGCGTTATTTTCGTAAATACAACAGAAACATTTTTTTATTACTTCAACAATGGTTTGCTTTTTAGAAAACACAAAACAAAAAGAAAATTTCGCTCTCTTTTTCTAGGTTTTATACTGTGCTTGTTTGCACATCACGATAGCCGTATCGTATAACCGTTAACACTCCATAGTAACCTCTCAAATCAACATCTCAAATCAAACTGAGTACGCTGTATACGTGAGTTAAGTCTTATGGTATTAAAGAGATTAAGGTACAAAATTGAAAGGTAAATTTTAAGAGAGGGTAAAGATTGAACACCTTGTGATAAGAGTTAAGCAATTTTTGTACGTATTTTCTAATGTCTTTTAAGTTTTAGTTTATAATCTCAATTTCTATTTGTTTGTTAAATTTATTCCCATTATTTTATTAATGTTTATTTGTTTTTTGATGCCAAAAAATATTTAATTAATAAAATTATAAATAAAATTTTTTATTTGGGAAACTAAGAAGTAAATCATTGTTAGTAAATTTAATTTAAAACAATCTATAACGTTTATATATCCATCTACATCTAAATCTACCATCGCTCTGTTCGTCTAAATATTCTCTCTTTTCTCTATTCTTCTAACGGATTTCTCATAATATTGTGAGCTTAACGAATGCCAAGAGCGTAAAAACAACTAGAACTCACAACTCCTGACTTTAACATCCTAGCACTGTTTACAAAAATAGATTCAATTAAAAGTTTTATGTTGAAGAATTATCTATGTAGCTAATGCATAAAATTGTTACCTTTGTACCCGTATCCTCCTAACCCAAATTCCTTTTAAATATAACCAAATAATTCCAATAGCAATTAGCTTTGCGTAAGAAACACACACAATAACTATTACTTTTTACCTGTACAGTTTCTGTTTTAATAATTTATTATAAATCTTTTTTTTTTTCATATTTAGTTTGTTTTATTCTCTGTGTCGTTTTTTCCTTCAATCGCTTCGTTTTGGCATTCTAAACTAAATTTAGGCATCCTTCTCATCCTCGTACTTTTCAATTAAACTTTTTCAAGAGAAAAAGGGCTATGGAAAGATCGGGAAAATGTTATGTTTATATTCATGTAAGGAATCGTTAAAAAGCGGTTACCTTCTCTTTATTTCTTTCTCTCTTTCAGAAACGAATAAAACAAAAAGTTACAATAGCACGGCAAATCTTCTCTAAGGCTGATTCTAGGAATTCATTCTTCAGCCATCCAAAGTTCCTTGTGTACGCCGCTGATGTTGATTAGTCTTACGATTTCCACGGAGAATACCTAAGCCGTACGCGAGGAAATTTTTAAATAACTTACGCGATATGAAGAGGGCGGCGAATAGAGTATTTTCTCTTTACTTAGGGAACTACGAGTAGGAAGCTTCTCTACACGACATAGGCAACAATCCACATTTTATATAAAGCCAGCAATGGTTGATGCCAAATATACATAAAATCTTCTCTCAAAGCAGGCAAAATTTCTGCAGATGACATCGACCGATTAATTTGAATCTAATTCTGGACCTTGAAAAGCGTCTTGTCGATCGACTTCTCCCAATATCGGGGCATTTACTGTTTTCCTGGGTACTTACTTTACTATATTATAAGCCTACGAATATATAGAAGCACCCTTCACAATTGCAGGCTTGTTTATGGTTCTCCATTTTCTATAGTTACAGGATTTCATGGAATTCATCTTTTAATTGGAACAACTTTTTTATTATTTGTTTACTTCGCCATATAAATAATTATTTTTCAAAAAATCATTGTTTTGGGTTTGAAGCAGCAGCTTGATATTGACATTTTGTTGATATTGTATCCTCTTCAAATTCCATTATTAAATCCTATTATTTTATTAACATAAGGAATTACAGTTTCTTGAGCCCATCATAGTTTAATAGAAAAATAATTTCTCCCAAGCTACTCAAGGTTTATTGGTCTTCACCTGCAAAGCTGCCGAGGTATAAGAATTTTCATTCATTTTCCTTTTTTAATGAATTAATGCCACAATTATAAAAAACAGCAGTAGTAGTGGTAGATTTGCATAGGTTTCACTTTGATTGTGTCTTCGTCTTTGGAATTGCTATGCTTTGGCTTTTTTGTGGATTGTTGACATTTGAAATGGAGTGTTTTAATTTGACCCATACTTGCCTTCAGAATTAAAATCTTGTGCAGTTTGATTTTCTTCAATAAACTGTAAATTTTGTTTAACTTTCGATTTTAGTAAGCCTTTTTTATTTTCCTTTAAACTTTTATTATCTTTCTCTATGCTATCCCAACCACACATTCTCTTTTTGCTTGTCATAGACTTCAATAACATCTCTTTTCTCACCGACCTCTAGAAGCAAGCTTGTTTTTATAATGTTACCTCTCACGTTCAAATTAACTCTTAGCGTCTGTTTTTTGTAAACAAATTTCGGAGTCTCTTAAAATTTATGGTTAACGAAAATTGTTCTTCGCTTCAGAAAAGTCAAAAACATTTTTCATAAAAATGTACAGCAAGGTACTCTCAGAAAGTGGATTTTACTCTCACAAATTCTGAGATATATTTGCTTGCTCTTTTGCCTTTTCTGTCATCTCAACACTTGAAGTAGCGAGTGGCGAATATGGCATTCATTTTTTTTAATGCACGTTTAATGAAAAATTTAGCTATAAAACTTTTAGAATACTAAAATAAATAGGAAAACTAAATTCGAACTTTATAGAGGATGATTAGTAAAAAAAATATCAAGAATATCTATTCATATCGAAAATTGAAAAGAAAAACCAAACAACAAGCATATTGTCGGTAGCGCATATTAGTGCATGCATCAGAAGAATAAAGTAAAAAATTAAAACAGTGAAATGATTTAAAAACACACACAATCATGCAAAAACATAACATTTTAATATCTTGTTAGTACAAATCTTTACTTCGAGGAAATCACTAAAAGCTTGGACATTAATGAAACGCATTGCTTGCAAGACTTTTAAAACTAATCTTCCTTGAACTAGTTTTAAGCTAATATTAAACCAATCAAGAACTACGAAAAACTCTAAAAAATCGCTTTAAAAAGTGCTGATATTCTCGTAGGCAAAGACCTTGTGTAATTAGTGACAAACGGATTGGCCACAATGGAGCTTCGATTATACTGTCACCAAGTAGTTGTAAACAAATTTATGTATGGAGATAATCAGCACATGCTGTGGTAGCAAGAAGAAATAAATGAACACAAAAGTTATGATAGCAAAAGTAGTGTGAAATCAAATAATTAAAACAAACAATTAAAAAAAATTTTATGACGTCATCGCAGATCCTTTATTTGAAGATTATTCTTTAATATACTTTAAACAAACAATCTGACAAATTGAAAATAAATCGCCTTTGTTTCCTTTACACTTCCTGGAAAATAATATGAAGTATAAATTGAAATTCCTTATGTTGTAATATAAAAAGAAGAGGTAAGAATAATATCTTAAGAAATAAAGAATTGGTTAAACAACTTTTAAATTTGAAATAAATGCTTTTTGTTTATTCTTCCACCTTTGTCTTCTTGTTGTATTCGTTTGTATACAAGACCAATTTGCTAGTTCTCATGTAGTACAATGGCGCGGTAATTCGTTTTTCGGGTTAATAACTTCCAAGTGGAAAGCACGATGGAAAGCTGATTTACTAAATTATTTTGTGAAAGAAAATAAAACAATTGATGTAAATAAAAACAAAGAAGTGGAGCGAAAGAAATCAACGTAAATGTAAACTACAAGTATATGAAAATCAGCGATAAGAAAATTGATGTAAAAGCAAATAAGGTTTGGGTGGTGCATAAAATGGAGAAAAAAGAATAAAACAAAACAAATAAGAAAGTTATATGCTTTACGCATTCAACTATCCAAATTCTTTTATTTAACATCCATATCGTTTGTATTGTTAACAAAAAATTAATCGCAGTGTCTATCTTATTCATTTTAAAATTAATCCATTTTTAGGCAGATAATATATCTTTATATGAGAAATTTACGAAGTAGTTTTAAACATTCTATCTTGTCTGCTTTATTATAAACAGGCATAAAACTTTAGTGAAAAAAAGACAATTTAATCACTTGTAACTTTGTCTGGCAATGGCCGATTGTTTCCATTTGTAGGCGTAAACAGTAGCGTTTCATAAAGCAAACGTGGAAAATTTCGGGCTTCTAACTAATAATTTCCAAATAACGAGTAACAAAAACCCAAAAATTTTTGTTAAAAAAAAGGAGTTGCGTTCAGTTCCGTGGCGTGCTTCTGCTAAGACCAATGTGGCCCATTTTCAACACGAACCTGCGTGCAAAAACTTTCAATGTTTTTACCGAATTTGAATTTTTGTACAAACACATGTTCAATTATTGAGAAGTGTAAACATACATATACGCTTACTCTCTAACGAACCCAATTTTTATACGCTTACTCTCTAAAGAACCCAATTTTTATACAAACACATGCTCAATTATTGAGAAGTATAAACAAACATATACGCTTATTCTCTAAAGTGCCCAATTTTTTTTGCATTGTTAGGCAAACAAGTACGTGTAATAAGTACTACTACTGCCGTTCTGGGTCAGGGTAATTTCGTGAAAAACTCCCTCAATGCTGTCTTGCATAAAACGATTACAGAGAGGTAGCGCAAACTGGAAATACCCGCCGACCGATACCAGGCGACTTATTTATTGATGACACTGATGAGAATTTTCGGTTGAAGGATCGTATTTTAGACAAAACCCCGTAAAGTACTGCGGACTTACTTAAATGATAATGTGATGGCAATTCTACCTGTCAGGATTCGTGCAACAATTTGGACACAACTTTAGTACATCCAGCCACATACAAAGCTCTTTCTAAGCCTGTTAAAAAGGATATTGTCGATACTTATAAAGCCGAGTGCCATAGAGAAAGTGTGTGCTTAGTGGAAACACCAAGTAAGATCCACCGTTGGCGTCAAAACTGCAGATGACCTCAGGATATTACCTTACATTCTACTACACATTCATGAAGAATTGAATATTGTAGTTTCTTTCGAAGGTCCTTGGAATGGCGCCGGCGCTCATACTAATTTCTCCATTAAGCTATGCCAGATGGCGATATGAAACCAGTAGAAGGATCTATACGAAAATTAAGCAAACGTCGCGACCACCATAAAAAAAACTTATGATCCTAATAGTAAAGAAAACACTGATACAGTAATCTTGCGCAGCAACACATAACCCCCTTCAAACCTCTCCTTTTCAATAGACTCTCTTAACAAGTACCACATAAGAACATTTCTTCTGGTATACGGCCTTAATCTGTATAAATCGTTAATTGCTTCCCTGAAGTATAACTCTGACGAAAACATATTAAAAATGGAGCTATTCTTAATTCAATTCCTTTCCAAGTGTTCGAATAGCCAGCTGAAAACCTGTTGATTAAGCTACTGGTAATAACAGTTGCGATACGATAATATCTTTTCTAATGATAGTTTATATAAATATGTTGATTTGGGTCAAAGTAGCCGGGCTTAGCTAGATCAACAAATTCTGCCTTTAATGACTATTGTGTGTATGTTGCGATTATCTCCAAAGTTGTTAAAAAAGCTAAATCTACCAGCAATGCGATAAAGTTCAAATTACTGATCAAACAAAATATTCTAAAAAGTAAAAATAAAATTAATTTTATTAAGAAAAGAAGTTTAAAAACGAAATTAAATTTGACAGAATGTTTGTTTTTTTAAGGGATGGACTTAGGAAGCGGTAAATATGCACGATTACAAATCTTAATTTTTGCTAAAAGCCCAGAGATAGGCATGTTTTCCGTTTTAATAGAAACAAAAAAAAGAAATAGATAAATAAAATAAATAAAAATTCTTCTTCAAGAATAGAGTTTGCGGTATTTCTGTCTGCTCTATCATGCTTGAAACATTGCAATAGTATTACGAATCCAAAACATCGATTGCTGTATACAAACTACGGAACAACAATAAAACGTTTTCTTAAAGAACTCTGATGTGCACGTTGTTTTTACGCTTTCTTGACGAAATCTTTAAAAGCTGCTAAGAAGTCGTTCTTATGTTATAATGGAACCTTCTTTAAATAAATTTAAAGGTATTGTTATGAAAAAGAGCAGCGCAGATCAGATTATTTATAGTATGTGTAAAACAAGGGTTTGAAATAAAAAAAAAGTAAAAGAAAGGAAACAAATTGCATCGCGAAAAAAATTATTTCAAAAGCCTCTTTGTTCAATTTTTTCTCAAACACCAAGTCTAGACACACATTCATTCGTTGATAAATATTTAGAATGGCTACAGATATCAATAAGCCTTTATTAAATTCTCCTATAACGTTTCGTCGATTCAAACACGATAAATTCATCATATAATTCGTGGACTATAGTCAGAGGGCAAATAGTTTGGAGCTGACATTTGTCTTTGATAATAACTGCGTATGAATTGCATTTACATTGACAATATAAGGCCTGAAAGCACTGGACTTGTTTAAATTAAGTCGGATTTCATTCAAAGTAAAATTATTTTCATTTCAAACTCAGCTATACGTTGCAAAAGTATTTGATATTTTAAGACTTTGACGCTTTTTTATTGGCTCAGCACAAGTGAAGAAACATATACCTTGGATCGAGATTCGTTCTCAAGCAAAGTAATAGTTTTAGTTTGGAGTTCTTTCTAACGGGTTGGAAAGTCTATCTGGCTTTATTAAGACATAATCGAAGGAAGTCGACAATCCTTATGTAACGAAATTGTTTGTTTGCAATATAACATTGACAAATTTTTATGCGCTATGCTAAACCGCTTTCTTACAATGCATTCGTTCTGCGATGCTTTTTCACCGAAAACCTGATTCGTGGCGTTCGACAACTGCCCGCACATTTGGCGACAATCACCAACAAATTGCTAACATGATTACATTTTATTTGGGACCGTATGTATGTATGTACCTGCGACGCATTTTTGAGGTTGTAACATTTATATTATTTGATGCTTATATAATATATGTGTGAGATTCAGTAATAAGATCTAACACTCATGCAAAAATGTAATGTTCAATATTAAAAAAAAGGCTCTCAAAAGGCGATGAGCGAGTCTGCTACATACAATTGCTTCTTATAACTTTGGCGACACTTTGAGCTCGAAGTTTTTTTTCATTCGTATTACCAGCAACTTGAAGCGATTTTGTTAAAAAGATCATATTCAGATGTGAGTTTGATATACGCATTAAAAGAAAAGTCATCGTTGTATGTTATTATTTTTCTAATTCTTTATGAACACGTAAATTACGCTTTGACTAATCTGATAATGATGATGACGATAAGGACAGTGCCGAACGATTGCGTAGAGTTACGCGAAGTTGAGTAAAATTGGATTACAGTTTTGAAGAAAATAAGAAAATCAAAAATCTCTCAGCGACTTCAATATCACCGCCTTATCGTAAAGATGCAATTATTCTCACTTTTAAACAAATACAGAGTGACTTTTACAATTATTCTCAATTGTAAACAAATATAGACGCTTACTCTCAGATGTTACTGAATTATTTTTGAATTACTCTCAGATGTTACTGAATTTATAGTCGTTTTTTCAATGCAACAGATGCTAACAAATACAAACTGACTTTTGCAATTATTCTCAATTGCCTCAATTCGCATAATTTAACTGTGTCTATCTTCTTCTGGGTATTGTCACTGCTAGGAAACCGATGTGAGTCTATTGAAGAACAGCACTTGGATAAAGCGTATAGCAACCCACGTTCTGTGCAAGAAACACACGGAATTGTTAAAGATAATGTAATGTTATTGACCAAAATTGATTTTGTCACTTTCAAGGCAGACTCTTTCATTTGCAATATAGCTAAACAAACGCATCATTCAATTCTTAATTTCTCAATTTTTCAGCTCAGTTTTTACAAGATTCATTTCAATTTTTTCAATATAGTGTGGAAATAATTGTGTTCTGTTGATTGTGCGTGCCATGAAAATTTTTAAAACAGTTAAAAGACTTAACGAAGATGTCGTGATTGATTTAGGAATTGCCAAATTAACTTTTTTATTATTTTTATATGTTAAAAAAAATTAAAATTAAAAAGATTTGTCCAAACATTCATAATGTAACAGCGAGCCCAAACAGTTATAATGTAACAGTTTTAGCTAATAGTTAAATGTCCTTTAACAATAATAATAAAATATGAATAATTCACCAGAAGTATGTCAGCTTCCGTTGAAAGATTTGCCGTCCATAATTCATCGTATCAAACGTAAGCAAACTAGTTCTTTTAACATTCAAAATACCTGCGCAATTTTCACAAAACATCCGTAATAACTGTAGAGTAATTTTTGCTGATTCAAGAGCTGTCAACGCATCGCTTTTCTTTTCTATGGTCCGATGAGAATAATGTTATTAATGATAATAATACCAACAGTGGTAATGAGGTAGCGATATCTCCAAAGACAGACTAAATTGCAGTTCATTGCATATAGATCATAAAGAATTTTTCAACTGTTATTGCTGTGAATAAGTATAATTGCAAAACTGTAAGTGACGGTCAAGTTAAAACATTGATGAACTTTATCGAGTCATATAGATAGCTAGTTTATTATTTATGTGACAGACATGTTCTATTTCGAAACAGCAAAAGAGGATGGCATTAAAGAATGTGCATGTGTTTGCTCCAATTAATGATGTCAAATCCGGTGCTGAAGATATAGATATGGAATCATGTGTAGATAACAAAAAGATATATAACATGAAATACTTCACCCATGCTGTCGTTAAATCAAAGCTCCTTTAAAGACCAGGGACATCCCTGAATGTCACCGTTGTAAAGCTTTTGGGCACACAGACGAACTTATTGCACAAAGCAAGTCAAGCGCTTTAAATGTGACTTGGGTCACTTAACTACATCTTGCATTAAAAGAAACGCTACATTGTCCAAAATCTGATGTTCCATATATCAGCAGCTTCTTAAAAATAAACTTGAAAACCCTTTTCACGTACGTGAATGTCGAGAGGAATTGCCTTTGCTTAATATGCAACTCTTGATTACACAAAATATTTGTATGATTAATGGTAATAATAACGTTCCTAATCACCTATATGCCGACATACTGCAAAAGCTTAATACTTTTTCAAAAATTTAAAATCTTTTTAATCAGATCAGTAGGTCGAGCTGACTGACGAACATTCTGAACAGTATGGTGGCGCTTAAAGCCTTTAAATTATAAAAACTAGTCCTCGAATCCCTATATAAATGTCAATAGGTTCCCCAATCAAATTCACGAAGTAGAAATTTTCCTTTACTAAAATTATATCGACATTCTTCTTAGACGAGAGTCTCACTTCAAAGTCAATGAATATAATTCAGTAACCGTGGTCCGTGTAGTGTAATCTATCATTAGATACAAAATTCCGAATATTTTTAGAAAATCTTCTTGTGTTAAAGTGAATTGCAACGGTTCTGATGTTTGAATTTGTGCACTTTATCTTCCTCCCTAGTTCTTACTAAAATCTAATGGTTATAATGGTTTTTATATATATACATATATATAAAAATTGTGCATATATATAAGATATATATATGTACATATAGGAGTATTTAATGAATAGCTATGTTTGACCACTAATTTCTCCGCGTTTACTGTTACGTGGTCAATCAGAACAGTGATGACATAAATAATGATAATCGTTAAATAATTGACATAGTTCAAATTATGGTGTTTGCACGATGTACTCATATCAGGTTTTCTTAGAGCTTTTCACAGTCTTACCTATAAAATTCACATAGCCTATTGAGAGAAGTAATACTGAAAGAGAAAAAAGAAATAACGAAAGACGTATTTCCAGACGTGTTGATGCCGATCGGCGACGTGAACAGGTTTCTGCTAGCAGTACTGCTTGCAATAATTCTGCTGGGACCCTACCAATGCCACTAAGGGCGACGGGGAGGGCGTGGGCGAAGCCCCCAGGAAAGAGGAGGTAGGCGTGTGCGAAACATCCAGGAAAGAGGATGTGGGCGTGGGCGAAGCTCCCAGGAAAGAGCAGGTAAGCGGTCCCGAAACGAAGATCGAAAGCAAGTTATAATAAATAATTTTTATTATTGCTAAGTGTTGCCTAAAAAATAAAAAAAAAATTAAAATAAGCCATCTTTTATCACTGGTCATATATTTTACAATTCAATTCTTTCTCTTGCTCATATAATTTTTACAATTAGCAGCCAAGAATATAAGCTCTTTCTTTTTGTATCACCACCGAAGGATGAGATGTTTATATTCATTCTGACAAAATATGTCTCAGAATCCAGCAGTTCAGCGTAAAGCGAAAAAATTGACAATATATCGAAAGTGAAAAGTATTTTGCTCCATTGAAAGAGTCCTTACTGAACACGTTCAAAGAAGCGGCATATACCTTGCAGCAGAATAATTCTTTTTTATATAAATGTATAAAAAATATGCATTCATCTCCCCTTGTACGTCTCCTCAATAGTTTTATACAATTTTTATAGGCGTGGCATTCGATTTTACCCTATTTTCAAAAATAAAATGATAATTCTTTCTATATATTCATATAAGTGCTTGAAATATAATATATAATTTTTTTTATATAAATGTATAAAAAATATGCATTCATCTCCCCTTGTACGTCTCCACAATAGTTTTATACAATTTTTATAGGCGTGGCATTCGATTTTACCCTATTTTCAAAAATAAAATGATAATTCTTTCCATATATTCATACAAGTGCTTGAAATATAATATATAATGATGCATTCCCTACAGCGTTTTTAGTGAGGCTTTCCGTCGTTTTATCACTTTTTCCGTTAAAAAAATTTCTTTGATCATTTATATTTGTTATACACCAAACCACTTGTGCCATGGGACCTTCTTGCGAGGTCTGGAGACGCGCGCTGATTACGATGAAAAGACTCAAGAATCCGTTTTAAATTCACCGACATTAACGGCTTATAAATGGTGGCCGGGCGGCTGTAAGTATTTTTTTGGTTAGTATAATCTTGAAAGCGTTATCTGAAATATCCCTGTCCTTTTTAAGTGGGCCATACAGCCAACTATGCGGTGGTAATTGCGCAACTGTACACTTTGCGGAAATTTCGAAGTTTGGCTCCGTTTATTGTTCACATACGCGACGAGGAAACTCATATGCCCGTGCCCGGCGTTGATATTGGTGAAATTGGTCCAAAGTTGGGGATGAAATCGGGTAACAATGGTTATTTAGGTTTTAAAAATGCGCGCGTGCCGCTAAATCATATGCTGATGAAGAACCAACAAGTGTTATTCGATGGTACCTATATACCACCGAAGAATTCTGCTTTAACTTATGGCACTATGATGTTTGTGTGTGTGTGTGGTATTAATTCGTGACGCTTCGTTGGCTTTAACTAAGCCATCGACTATAGCTGTCCGTTATTCAGCAGTAAGACGTCAAAGTCTTATAGATCCGAATAAGCCAGAGCCACAAATCATTGCACTATTGTCATTTTGGAGACAAAGTTAGCTCTTATAATTTTAAGCTTTGCTTACAAAGATGAGAGGTCAATAAGTTCAAGTCTGCGCTCATATGGGAGCAGATTAATGCCCACACAGGCCACGAAGGGCAAATATTAAAAAGTTTTTTCTGTACCGATTCTAATAAGGCGATGTTCGACTTGTAAATTAGTGACAATACAACGGTATTCTTATTAGGCCTGACAAGTGGGGCATCTGCCAACATATAGATCGTTAATTTCCTTAGCTCAACGTTTCATAAAATCCAATAACGAGTTCGCCTTATTAACACAGACATTAATATAAAAGTGAAGTCGCAACTTAGGATCCAGTAAACTACCGGGGACGGTAAGGAAATGCTTGCTTGTCAGCTTTTAGCTGTCAATACCGTACTGCGAAGTCAGATGGTCACGTCGAGCAAATGAATGCGTTCTACTTTTGTTTAGATTAAGTGTAGTAGCACACAAGCAGTTCAAAGCATTTTAGTCCCTGGAGTGAACAAGTCCACCGTCGACTCCAGTAAGTCATTCTTAAAAATTGAAAACGATTGGACCCAGATGGCCGTCCTGAAGAGTCACAGAAGAAATCAGGATTTCGCGTAAGATTGCTGTTATATATATATAATAGAACCAATTGTGTTCGATTTGTTTTATAGAAGTGAAAAATATATATAGTTAAGCTTAGCTCTTAATTAAAAATCATTTAAAACTCTAAAGTAACAATTTACGAAAGGAGGAAATTAGCCGCTTCCTTTAAGTTCAACGTAGGTGATACATTGAATCCATTTTTAGGATCACGCTTTAAGTTCGTAAATGCAGTTTCTACAAATACTTATACATTTAAAATATATCTTGCGTTGGGTACAATAAATAAATAAATAGCGGTCAAGGTAACGTAAAAATTAGTAAATCTATTTTAACATTGTTTGGAATTGAAATGACGGAAATTTTCTGTTGTTTACAATCAACCAGTATGAGTTACTTGTGTGGCAGCAAAATAAATCTAGAGGGAAAAATTAGACAATTTAAATTCATTAAGAACAAGAATAATAATAGAGAAAATTGAAAATTGTCCAAGTAAAATAAATAAATAAATTGATACTTGTTATATTTTCAAATTTTAGTTTTATTTGGATTTTGTATAAGATAAGGAAAATTTATTTAATGAGAGAATTCTGCTAGAGGTGTTTCTTGTAAAAAATTTCATGCAAACGTGCCAACCTTGACCATAAAAACAAACTCAAAACCGTCATTGTTACTGACAGTTTGTCTGTACTACAAGCTACCCGGAACCCTTCGACTTCGAGATGGAGCACCATCAACAAATTAAGGAATATAATCACTACACCCGACGGAAAAATTAAAATGTTATGGGTACCAAGTCACATCGGTTTACTGGGAAATGAGCAGGCTGATCGAGCGGCAAAGTATGCTGCTTCTGCTCCTCTAATTATGGCTGATGTCATGGAAAAGTTGGATCTTCAAAGATACATTGGAAGAAAAGTTAAAGAGAAAATTTCAGAAGGAAATTTACAATACCATCATCAACACTACTCTTGCATTAAC
>NW_023998459.1:1040399-1058427 GCF_014805625.2 Glossina fuscipes | reverse complement strand
ATTTTCGCCTTTGTCAAAGAAAAACTGTAAAATGTACCGAATTTTCTGTTTGTTCACTTTCATTTTTAACACGCTATAACTGACAACTGAATGCACCAAACAAAATACAACAAAAGAATTTTTTTTACTGCGAAATGTCACCTTTCCAACGAGCATAAATATGAAATTGTTTGATCGATGCTTTACGAGAAATCTATCAGTGCAGCCATCTACCGAAAAAATAATGGATTTCTTTTTCCCCAATATAATATCAGGCCCAGTAATATTCGTTTCCAAAATGTTAATGGCCTAAACTCAAAAATTCGCTCCACTTGCCTAATTTCGGTCAGCAAGGAGTTTTCCTATTTGGCTTTCACCGACACCTGATTGAGCCTGATTACCACTCATCGCAAATTCGTCACAATTCTATCCTCTTCTTCCGTCAATTGGCTTGACGGTCCATTGAATCATTCTTATGTGTCAAGCCCAACTTCCTTTAATAAACAATACGATTTTAATAAAACCGATATCTTACTATTTACATCTTATCTTTCGCACATTATACTTCATTTTTCGGTTGGGAATATTGAAATCTTTGTTCTATACTGCATTAAACCTAGCTATTTCTGCACCCGTTCCGACCAAGCAAGCTTGCCCTCGAAAAATGTGTGCCCCATGGTTTAACAAGATTATTAAATATTACAAAAATAGGAAAAACAAACTTTTTAAAAAATTTATGAGAAGTTCTTTCTTAAGACTATTTTGCCTATTTTGCTGCAAGGCATATATTGGATTATCCCAACCACCAATCTTATTGCAGATATCTTCAGTCGATAAACTGCTTGTTAACCCTAATTATTTTTTTATGGTTGTTAACCCCAAAACAAAAATCTCCATACATCCCTCGCATGCATCTTTCAATGGCTCCGAGTCGTCTGGTGATATTAAAACTGCTAACTCCAATTTAATTATTAACTATCCGTATCTAATAAATAACTCGGTATCGACTTCTAACTTTGTCATTTTAAAAAATGACGTTGTAGATGGTTTAAGGTCTGATGGGATTCCATCATATATATTTAAATCATGATCTGTCGAGCTATGTGGTATTATTTCAATGATCAGTCCTTGATATCAGATGTTTTTCCTTTGTGTTGGAAGAGTAGTTTCCTTTTTCCGCTTCACAAAATTCACATCACGTGTGAATGGCTTATTACTCAGTATTTAGCTTTTGCTATCAAATCTTATGTTTTTCCATTCCAAAATGGCTTCCTAAAAGAAATATCAGCTGCCACGAACGTCCTAGAGTTTACTTGCCTCGTTTTGAAGGGTTCTACTAGTGGTTCTCGCGCGCATGTCGATATACTGATGTTAGTAGAGCGTTTGACTTAGTTAACCATAACTTACTGATCTTCAAACTTTATGGCTCTGGATTCCATTTCTACTTAGTGAAATCGATAAGCCCTTATCTGCATAACAGACAATTCAAAGTTCTGTTTAATTTCATAAGCTCGGATGGATGTTTCGTGACGTCTGGCGTCCCTCAAAGCAGCTACAAGTGTTGTGTAGAAGTTGAAAAGCAATTCTTGCGGTTTTCCCTAAGGAGTTTGGAGTGGGACCCGCTTGTCTCTCTTCCTTCTTGCGAGAAAAGGTTGTGTCTGTTATCCTTACCGTCCAACGTAAATTTATCGTTGGTTTTTCCTTCTTAATTAACTTAATTAATATTACTACGGATTCGTACACATTACATGGTGAGATAAACTTTAGTGTCCTTAAACGTTCCTCTAGGCACTTTAAGTTTAATGAATGTAAATACAATTATGCGCTGTTTAATCCATTCAGAGTTGTTTGCAGCAACCTAAAGACGTCTATCGCTTAATCTCAATATTGATTGGTAAAGTCTATCAAAGCAACTACGCTTAATGTACAATTTGCTATGTGGCATTTAAAGTAACTTGCAATCTTACATCTTACTGTGATTCGAAAATTAACTGATGTTGTTTACTGCGATCGTTTGGCAAGCTCTTACATGCTTCCTATGGGTTAGGGACTGCAACTTCTGCATCCAATTCTACACTGAGAAAGACGGTTCAATCAGGGCTAATATTGACGTTGATGAGCGGAGACTTGGCTTTATTCTCGTTTTCATTTAGGCCGTTTGCGTTATAAAATGATTACGCCAGATCAAAAGCTAGAGCTAGAAAGTCTATCAAATAGTTTTAAGTATTATAACACATTTACCGAAGAGTAATTAGCAGAAAAGATAAAAAATGTATAAATAAATATGCAAGTGAAATATATTGAGATAATCGTTTATCATTTCCATCAATTAATCATTTGCAAATAATCATTTGCATTTAACAGCATGGCTGGAAATATTTATCTCACTTAACTGTATGAAATGGTGGGAAATATTTCTTGAAAACATCTCTGCTCTCTCCATTCTCAACAAAAGGGAATTTTTTATAAACGATCTAACAAAAAAGCTAAGAATAGATTTGTGGAACGTTTACATAAAACTGAAATAAGAAATGGCAAGGAACGACCATTTGATAATAAAAGTTTAATAAGTTGAACAAGAAAAGAGTAACTTCAAGGAAAATAAGAGCATACTGGATTTAGTGTTTTAATATTTCCTTAGTTTTAACAAAGTTAAGTTTTTCTTTTGCAGCTGCACAGGACCGATCCTTATGATTTTATGTCCATTTTTTATGTATTCATGTATTATGTATGTATATTATGTGTAAAAGGGGCTTATATAAATATATAATATATAAATACATAACTACAGATTTAAATTAAGTTTATAATGGTGTAGGCCTACAGGGGAGCCAGCCAATCAAAACAATCGGCAACGCGCATATCACGACACTGTACTGTAGCGACTGTTGGTGCGCAGCCTCTCCGCGCCCTGAATCCAGAGCTGGGCGCGTTTATTAGCGATAATTGGACGGTTACGGAACAATCAAATAGGGGATGATTTGCCCAAGAAGACCTGTAAAATATATTTATGAGTAGCAAGAAGAAAACCTGTAAAATATATGGACAGTCGTATATCAGCTGTCTGCTTGCCTTCTATTGTAGACTCCATTGATAATTTTTTTTATAGTTTCCTTGTTGGGACCACATCTATCGTAGACGACAGCTTATATATTAAGGCTGATCTCCTCGGCAAATTTTGAATTACCTTTCAGTTTATCTGCAGCACCTCTATAACGAGTGATGGGGTGGGTGCTGATTAGCATGTTGACGGCGTTCAACGCGCTCCAAAGACGAGGTGAACATATGGCACTTGCATCAATTCACACCTGTTAAAGCCACGTACTTGAAAAGGGAAACTGATAATAGAAAAATTCTGTGATAAGAATGGCTGCCGAAATAAAGCCTGCCCAACTAAACAATAATCGCTTTAGTACCAGAAAACCTGAGTTATTAAGCAAACTAGAAGGGAGTGGTGATGATGTCAATGCAATATTAATACCCGGTAAAAACGGAGCAATCAGCGTATCATACCATAAGTAAGTGATAAGGTCAACATCCGTACACACACACCGACAAACTTTATTGCAATTCACACTTTTTCAAAGATCAATCAAACATCCGCTTGAACACCGTCTATTGATTTCTTAGACAATGTCTGCCTTAATGCAAAACGGCAACTTTTCATATTGTACTCCGTGTGAAATTTCTTTTCGCAACACAGTAAGCCCAGTTGCATGAGCAGATAATTAGTAATACGCCGTTTTTGTTTAATTTGCACCGCATAATGCACAGTTTATTGGTACAAAGCCACAGCCAATTCCAAAGCTTCTGACGATGAATGAGCTACGAGGGCACATTTTAGAGCAGTAAATACTAAAAGCAACAAATGATTGTCACCTTGAAATTCCTTTAAAAAAAACTAATTTATGTATATAAAGTGACACGTTTTAAACAAGAATAATTACATTAATGATTTCCATAAAACCCTTTAATTTATTTGAATCTCTAAGCGAATCAAACATTTGTAGCAGACACGGCTTCTGAATTAGATAGAAACAATCTTATTAGAAACAATCGATTCGTTAGTGCTAAGAGTCTGTAAAAATACGATCAGCATAATTTTTTACTGGGTTTTTTAAAAAGCAAGGCTAGCTTAGGGGCAAAGTCTTGACTCGTTGTGTAAGCTGTTTTATCAGTTGCATTTTCCATATAATCTTCGCCTTCTTCAACCTCTTCAGTGGTATCGTTATGATGATCGTCATATAATTCATCTTCTTCATCATATGTCTCATCTATGTTGCCTTCATTGTAATCTTCATCACCTCCATCTCCGTTCTCCTCATCTAAGTCCTCATCATCTTCGATTTCTGACTGATCTTCGAGCATTTCTTCCAAGACATCCGGATTTTTAAAACACCGCATAGCATTCTTAATAGGTTCGCAATTGCTACGTCCAAACTAAAGAGATTTATGTGATACGTAGCCTATTAAAATAACTTTGCGTGACTCTTTCTTTGCCTGATTGCTATCTAAAATTAGTTTTCTTAACCTAAGTGTATTTTTCAAATCGGTTATTAACACCAAAGCGCCGTCAACGCCAAATTCGTTGAAACCCAAATTCACTATTTCCAACTCATGATGATTCTCAATCGCAAAAATTAATCTTTTCACGACAATTGCATGTGCATCGAATTCCCTTTTTTATTTCGTAAGTCAGCCCCTGCGTTTCATTTTTTATGTGCAACAATTTCATGTGCAGAGTTACAAAAAAATTGCATTTCATTGGCGTTATTAATAGAAATATGACAATAATATCGTTCATATGATTTCTTCTTACGCCTGTGTGGAACCTAAGGATAATGGATAATTATAGGACCACAAGAAGAAGAAAGAAATATCAATAGCGAGACCCTTCGCTACGAAAAAACATAGTAAATTTATGCAGGTAGAGACACGTCTTATCCTCACGAAAAGTTGAACATTTTAACATAGTTTTTAATTTTTAAATGAATCTATTGCCATTACAACGTCCCTTCTGAAGTTTAAAGCATCAATAGCTACCTTAACAATAAAAACAAGTAAACGAGCCAAAAGATGATATAGACGTATCTGAACACTTAAAAAATCCAAAAACTGCACTAAAGTTGCTCTTGAAATTAAACTGAAAGGTATAAGAAGCAACACAAAAAAAGGACTGGGAAGCCACCCAAGGTATCACGACAAAAATTGTGTAACATGTTACATGTGTGAGAAATATGAAGGATCAGTACGCCCAGAAAGTAAGGAACCATTTCACTCAGAAATTACCACAAACGTTCAGCAGCCACGTAAGTGAACGCTTTATTTTTTGTGAATTTTTATTGTTTTCCGCATTTTTTTCGTTTATTGAATTACTTTCTATATGAAATTAATAAATAAATAATTAGAGAATGTATTTTTATGAAAACAATTGTAACACAGCGTAAAAAGAACGGATTATATTTAAAAAAAGGGAACTTAACAGGAGTGAAAGCGACAAAAGGATTTCCTATTTGGTATAGCTACCAATTTTATCAAAGAAACACTTATTAGATGTTATGTATTGAGAGATGACAAATCAATGAATAATAGAATCCAATTTCATATTTCTGCAGTTCGTCGAAGGAGCGCTTTATAAGATGGAAAAAGATTCGTATCACTATGTTTTTGGGCCAAAAAGGTAATTTGCTTTATATGTAGCGATACGAATAAAAATATCGGGTGATTTCACAGTGTGAAAAATCCACTCAAACTAAAGAAGAGAGTAAAACACAGTAGTCATGTTCGCTCGTTAACACATATCATACGGTAAAGATTTTTTTTTCAATATTTTATATAGACCTTAAGAATGCAATATTTTCTTTTTCTCATTTATATTTCGCTTTCTTGAGTTATTTCTCGTTACGTATAAAATCTCACGCCTGCCTTTTTAGTGTATAAAATTTGCTATGTTCCTTGCAAAAATAGCGTTGCATATGTAAAGGAAATATGTGCAGTTAGAAAATACGAAACGCGGTCTAAACAGAAACGACTGCGAAGGAGAAGTTAACAAGAACCATTCGTTTGATTAGATGGTTAATTTAACGACAAGATGTTGAGGACAAACTTTAATATCTGTGCAGATTTAATGGTTAAGCAATTTTAATAAATGTTTTTGTTGTCGATTCCATCTACGTAGAAAATTTTACACTTGGTTACCTTATTTTGCCAAAGTTGTGCATGTAGTTTTAATTAATATTTGAGATATTATAATTGAATACAATAATAAATTACGAAGACGCGATTTGATTATTAAAAGATGTGAATTAATAATAAACATTAGTCGCCTATTCTATTTCATTGGTATATTTATAAAGAAGATAATAATTTTGAGTGTTAGTCAAATGATCTGTTCCTGAAGAATTATCCCAAATTTTGGGGTTTTTACGTTTACTAGTCCCTACGCAACTGCTTACGTACATAGCTTTGTACATTTACTATTATATAATGCCTATCTTATAGCAACTCAAGCGTTTTGTAATCGGAATTGTAATAATATATTTCATAAGAAATTCACAGAATAGTATTCAGCTTTTGATCGTTAGTTTCCATACCTTTTGCACGCCACCTGCGTGCAATAACAATAATTGATATATTTGCGCATCTATTACCATTATCCATATTCTCCATTCTATATAAACTATATCACTAATACATGCATTCATACTTAGTTTTATCCAAAATAAAAAAACCTAAAGAATCTAAAAAAGCAATGGCAAATATAATATAAATTAATATGGCGACACACGTACTTGTTGCTGTAATACCGCCAATATGAACAAAGCAGGTGTACACTAAATGTACGTTATTTGGTAGATTTATCCAGAGGCTACAAATTGTTAATTTATTTCAAAACAATTGTAGATCTCTAATCAACTTTTGCATTATGTTGACTTCATTCGTTCAATAATTCATTCACTCCTTCAACTTATTCTCAACATTCACGCATAAGATTACACGCCAATATTTTCAAAAGAGATAAACGCATATAACAATTGCAGGAGCAGTCTTAACTATTGACAAATTTTTAGCCGACAATCTGGTCAATGGTTCATGATAATCTTCATCATCGCTTGACTCTCCATTGCTAAATTAAACGATCTTACGTGCAAGCTTAAGTAAGTCTTTCCACAGAGTTTTATAAGATTACAGCATACTTTCGCCAACTGTTGAATAGCTGAATTATGACGATGCGCCGTGATGAATTAAAGATATGCATAATTTGTGCTGAGTGTTATTACAATATGACTTTTCCCATAATATAAATTCACACTTTCTTGCCCTGGAAGTCTTTCATTTCTTTTTTCTCGTTTAACGTAAGTTTCTTTGACAAAGTTTACTGCTACTTACTAATACTTCAAGTTTTGCTGAAAAGTTACCTTTATCATCTTTATGGCCAGATTTTGAAGACGATTTTAGTTCACTGAATATATTTTGCAAAATAAGGAAACATGTATTACGCTATTGTAGCTGACAAATTTCATTTTTTCACACCTTTCATCTTTTTCGTCGCCAGATTTGTCATCTTTTTTCTTATCTTTTTCATCTTTGTGACTGGATTTCTTGCCGTCCTTACTTTTTTTGATTTACGTTCTTTCGAAGATCCCTCCTCTTTCTAAGTAGAAATTGATGCTAAGTAAATAAAAAATACAAATTCGTATCATTTCTAAAAGGCTATTGTATGTAAAAATACGTACTTGTCTTTTGCCTGTAGTCTGGAGCCTATATAACAAAAAAAAATTTAATATAAAATAACTTCACGAAATTTCATTTCATAAGCTATAAAACTCGTTTACCTCATCATGTAATAATTGTTGTTCATCCTCTCCAATACTCAAATTAATACGTTCCGAAAACTTGTGAGCTTTTAAAGTTTTTATATTGTAAGAAACCTTATTACAATTATCACAAATTTGCGGCAAGTCGGAATCGTGCTTTTCTTCATCACTTGCCGCTAAGCTTTTGCTGATACCTATTACAAAAGCTTCTTCCAATTCCGTCTCAATTAGCATTTCTGCCGTATTTGATGTTCCGTTCGATTCGCTTTCTCCTTTAACAGATATTTCCATTAATTCCACTAAATTATGCGGTGATTCGAGTTTTTCAGGTTCGATTTTAATTTGTATTTCATCTAATTGACACATAAAAAAAGCATTTATTAGAAAAAAAAAAAATTATTTATAAACATAGCCATTTGGTTGCGCCTAAGTTTATTTTCAATTTATAAACAACCATTTGGTTGCGCCTAAGTTTATTTTCAAAGCAGACCTCACTCAACACATTTTCTCTTATTCATACATATATATGTAAAACATATGGAATACATTTTAAAAAGCATTTGATTTCGGGTAGTCTAAGAATTTATTTCATTAGTTTAAAAGAATGAAAAATACTTTAGTTTCTACTGTTGACCCTTAAATACTCTATAGCATGCTACAGGTATTCGTGTAACGACTTTTTAAATTGAAGCGTTGACAATAACAGCGTAAGTTTAGCTATTTCCATAAACTGTCTTCCTCGTGTGCGGATGTTTGTGCGACGCGCATGCCACAAACATTGTAAGTCTTTGCTGTTCTAAAACAATCTCCGCTTCATTTAAGTAACTGCAATTTGTTTGTTTATTGTTTATACGCATAAAGTTCGCTCGTTATCAGAAGTGGTGTTTTGTACCCATAAAGTGTCAATGCACTGTTGATGCTTTTTATTTTATAGACATTGGACATAGTTTATATTATAGTAGTTCTTGTTTGTGAACGATGTGCAGACTTTACTGGGATCGTTCAATTACGCACCTTTAGCAATGAATGGGTGATATAGCGAATTCGAATGAAAAACACATGCAATTGTTTATAAATAAATGGGTAGTGGGCGATTATATTGATACTACTTTTAAAGGGCAGATCCGCCTGAGTAGCCGAAGGGGAGGAATCTCGACTAGCAAGTCAATGGTCGTGGGTTCGAATCTCAAGTGCGGTAGAGTTTTTAATAAAAAAAGGCCGATAGCCTTAGATGCTAGTGCTTTTTAAAAAGAGTTTAGTCTTAGAATTTATTTCTGTGGCGAAATTAATAATAATAATAATAATAATACTTTTAAAGGAACTGGAGCCAATTAAAATGGAAACATTTTTTACGCCCTCCGTTATATTTCTGTTAGCTGGTATTAGTTTCGTACTCATTGTCGCTCTGCATTTAAACATTCTTTTGCTATACAAAATCACTAAGAATAAAGAACTTCCCAGCCAGCAACAACAAAAAACGTTACAAAATCCAAATTCACAATGTAATGTTTCGACAAGAGGTATCGCCGTTAATATAATAATCAACCAAACGACTATAATTTGAACGCCAGTCATGAGAATTTCTCTCAACATCACATATGGCTAGGGTGCATAATGTGCTCAATGAAACACCTCCTAAATCTAAGTTGAGCAACAAGTTGGAAAAACTGGAATATCCACGCGGTGATATATTATACGCACTGTCTTTGGGTCAAGGAGCCTTTGGTGTTTTTCAGGTTAAAGCTAGGAACAAAAGTGAGACCGAATCTATCAACGCTTCTAACTCCAACATGTGAATACCAAACCAATAACTTTATCCAAATGACGCTGCTATAATCGTCAATATATATCGGTAGGAGGCAAGTTAAAACAAATAGACAATCTTCGGTAATATTTTCAATTATTTCCATGTAGTGTACACATTTAACTTTTACAAGTCCTTTTGTTTGATAACGACATCGTTGATATTACTACAAAAAAATTAATCCGTCAGGTCAGGTGGTGTTCACCATATTTATTTTACAATTAACCATTTTGGACGCATATTTTTCATTCATTATTCACTTCCTCACTCATTTACACATTCACTCATTTGTCATTCATTTTCTAACAACAGAAGGGAGCTATTTAATCAGAAAGAGTTAGTATTTTAGAATTAATAAATAAGCATGAGGGCGTGAAACTATGAGATATTTCTTTGCAGCACGTTGCTGAAAATATTGTTTATTTATATTTGGAAACAATTTACTCCGTGAAATATAATTTTATTACTCTCGGCAAATTCAAAAGAAAAAATCGATATGAAAAAGTTTGAATCTAAATATTTTTTGTCTTTTTTTTTTATAAATTTGAAAAGTCAAAACATCGCATTTTATTTGCTACTATTCTTTTTTTAATATTTTTATATAAGCATTTTAAGCACAATTAAAATAATTAACCCTATATTAAAAAACAAAAAAAAGACGATATCCAACAAAGGAATTAAGTTAACAATTTTAAGTTTTATGGAACTAGAAAAAATTATTCAATTAAATTGCTCCCCTACAGCTCTTATAACTAATATAAGCAAAATAACTTACTGCCTATGCAAACTCTAGGAACGCTACATGGCTCCCAAGCTTCGTCGGAACCATCGGTACACTCCTTGATGCCGTTACATTTCGCATTGCCATTGATACAAGCACCGTAGCCAAAATGAAATGCTATTTCAGGGCAATCGAAACCAACACAAAGCTCCAAAATTTCATCCGAACCATCACTGCAATCTTTTGCTCCATCACATATACTATGCGTGCTAATGTTTGATTGTGAGCATTGAAAATAACATTTATCGAACAAGAAAGATGATTATTTTCAGTTGAGTCGAATTTTGCATTCCATAATTTTGCTAGGATTTAGGTAATAATATCAACCAATCAAAAATCCTATTTGTCACTAGAGAATGTTCTTATGAAAATTCACTTGAAATTCGATGTTAGTCGACTGAAAGTTAAAAATTCAAGGGCAGCGATCTCAAAATTTCGAGAAAAATAGGAATTAAGTACAGTTAGATTTAAGTCGTTTTAATAGTGATTTTATTCAAACGAAAAAAAATCTTTTTATGCACATAAAATTTTCGATTCCCTTTTGAATATTACTCTTGAGCATCAGTAGCGGGCGCTTATACCGCCAAGCAAAATTTGGTTAAAAGATGCCCGCTGCGGCATTATCCCTTAATTCGTTCGCGAACACTTCGTTTAATTAACATTTTTTTTGCGAGCATTAGAGCAATGAACGGTTGTCTCAAGAATCGTGTGATGATAAACTAAATCCGTTTTAAAAATTGGTAATTATCAATTTCTGGGATGATTTGTGTTTCTATTGCTAACAATTGACATAGCGGTTTTGAGTTATTTTTGAGAAGCCTACTTTGCATACATAAACTGAAGAGCCGTTTTCCTCATTCTCCAAAGCAGATTGACTGTTTCATCGCTCACGCCAATATTTTTTGTCGCTATTGTAAAAGAAAGTATCCCATTTGCGTAAGTAAAACCCACCCTTTACAGACCGACTTTGTTTTTTTCCTTCCTTTCCTACTCCGCCAATGATACCATTGGAAAAGTAAATATCAGTTTGGATCCTCTTTGCTTAGAGTTATTTAGTCCGGCTCCACATGGGAAGGTTCTTTCGGGATGGATTCCAGTTTTTCATACGATGCACGGCATACGTGGTGAAGTAAATGTTATCGTTAAAGTGGATATTTTTTGGGATGTGAATAAATTTCGACAAAGCTTTTGCGGTGTACCGTTTTTCCACTTATATAATTTTAATAAGTCTTATACGCATTTTAGCCACAGCCTTCGAATTGCTTAACTATTTAGATGACCCATTCGAGCTCGTCATAAAGTGTGGTGCGCTGCTATATTACGCAATAACTGGACTGAATATGATGTCGACAATGCCCTCGATTATATACAAACTCTTTTATTTTTCAAGTTAATTGAATTCTGCCATCTGATCGGCAAATGCTTTAGTTTTGTTTGTCTCCTATTAGCTATTATTCATGAGTTTTGCTTGTTAATTTCAGACGGTGATTGCGAAAGTTTTCTACCTTTAATGGTTGAATTTCTTAACAGTACAGATTTGGATGATTTGGTGACTAATAAATCGTTTCAGTATTTACTTCAATTAATTTATGAATACATACACGACACTTATAAAAATTCAGAACCATATTTATAGCAAAATGAAAATTCTTAATTAATGAATTCATAGAAATAGTAAAAACTTTATTACAAATAAAAATGAAAAACCATATTTTTGCTAATTATCAAACTTAATCTTTATTGGATCAAGTCTTTTTCTCGTTAATCATAAAGAAATATTTTGCAAAGTTTTCAAGTTATCAAATGTCTTTATGTCATTATAATAATTCTTCATTTGCCTCTACGTACGGAGTAAGTAAGTAAGAATTTGGTTCCATTTGAGAGTCAGAATTTGGTGGCAATTGAGAAAATATTGAAAAAGCGCATATGAATTTGGTCACATCTAAGAGCAATTGAAAAAGGGTGTATGAATTTGATCACATCTGAGAGCAATTGAAAAAGCGAGTCTGTATTTGTTGAGAATTGAGAAATTGAAAACTAAAGCATTGTCTGCAGTTGCTGGGCTTAACTTATAGTAAAACTCTTTATAGTGGATTAGCACGCTTTGATGCAAACAAAAAGTTTGTTTCTCTCTAGCCAACTTTAATAAAAGATACAGAGAAAAACAAATATTAAAATAAAGAAATATAATAAAAAGTAGTTGACAGCTTAGCATCATTCACTTTATACGGGTAGGTCCATAAACGCCAAAATAACAGCTGACTGACAAAAAAAGAGACTATTCAAAGCATTTTTATTTACTGAATATTGTTTTATTTTGTACTATCGAGAAAATTTTTGGGGTGCTATCGTCCCGCGCCCTAACGATTAAAATAACATAGAAAATATTAAGAAAAAGTGTAAAAAAAGGATTTGCAAACACGTGGATAATTTCTTTACAAAATAAAAAATAGTAAATTTTAATTTTTTTTTAGATATTAAGTTGTTAATGTCTTGTAAGAAGTGGACCTCATTGGAAAAGCCACCGTTATCTAGGCCCGTATTGACGTTGTTGAAAGTATGGGTTTTGAATTAATGACACCTGTTCAGGTAACCTTAATACATACACCAAATTCATTGCGATATTAAAGGAAATTTTTATATTTCTAATCAAAGGCTACTGCTATACCGTTACTATTGTCACGCAAAGATGTTTCTGCGGAGGCTGTAACTGGCTCAGAAAAACAGCATTTTTAGTGTCTTTATTGGAAATGTTAAGTCGCTGTGGACTCCTAAAGAAATTGGCGCTAAAATTATCTCACCCACAACAGAATTGGCTTTACAAATCTCGGAGGTATCAGAAAACACCGAGCTATAACCAATCAGCAGGTGTTAGAGGCATACTTTGGTGTTTCAGACTCAGCTGCAACGTGTTCATATTTCATTTATGTATTCTGACGAACAGAAAATTATGATCTACTTGTTTGCCATTCCTGGAAGAAAAACATTAAAAGGACTCAATGATCACAAAAATCTATCCATCTAAACGATCTACAAAGTCTTGCTCTAAACGCAAGGCTTTCTCCGTTCTGTGGTTTCACGTTTTTCCGCCTGGGTAACGCTTTGAGGTGCCGTGATGCGTTCAAGAGGAGATAAATGCTTTTTTTTTATACAATTATATATATAAGATTATATATTCATAGACGAGTCGACTTGTGTTCAGTGTAGTGCGTGTTTTCTATTCGTCTGCGTTTTTTCAATTGTTTCGGTGTTTTCGGTGTTTTTGTGTATTTAACTTCTGTCTTTTCAGTGTTATTGCTAAAACTGGTTAACGCGGATATCGCGTATGTGCTTTTGTTTCGTCTATATATAATAAAAAATAGAAAACAAAAAAACAAAATAAAAAAAAAAAAAAAAAAAATTGAAAACATTTGACACTTTTCTTTAGTAGTTCCCAACCTTCTTGCACAGTTCCCAAACCTTTTCAAGTGAGTGGTTATTTCAAAAATAATAATAAATAGACAACAATAAGGCATAATGGCCCTGGGGCCGCCAGACAAAAACCCGAATAGATTTTATCTATTAAGTGATACATCCCCCCAAAGAAAAAAAAAATAAAAAATCAGATTTTCCGGTGTTGCCGATCAGCGATATAATCCCTATTGATAAAAAATATATTGTTGTTTCTTCAACCGATGCTCGAATAACAATTTCCCAAATTAGCCCTTTTGCTATAAAAAAAGCTCTAGATAGTATTAAAACAACATTGATCGACTCGATCTCGATTCTACGCGATGGGAATTTACTGGTCTTCGCTGGGAACCCGCGCGCAACCGAAAAACTGATAAAGGCCAATTCTTTAGCTAATCTATGTGCTATTTCAGCTAAACTACATGAGAAACTTAGCTCGGTTCGAGGCGTAATTTATGCCCCTTGCTTAAAGCATGTGCCGGAAGATGAAATTGTTCGCGAAATGGGCATTCAAGGAGTGACTGAAGCATATAAATTAACCAAACTGAATGATGACGGAAAAACACGCTCTCCTACAGGAAGGATTATTATAACTTTTGATCGCTATCAATTACCGCGAACAGTTGATGTGGCGTGGTATAAATGTAAAGTAGAACTATACATCCCAAATCCTATGAGGTGTAAAAATTGCCAACGCCTTGGTCATACGGCAAAAAGATGCACTAATGCTGCATCTTGTGCTAACTGTGGTCATCCTCCACATACTGAAAGCTGTACCCGTAGTTTCTGCATAAATTGCAATGATCAACACTCAGCGTTAGACAAACAATGCCCACGTTTTGTACAGATGCGTGAAATATTAAAAATCAAAACAGAACATTACTGTAGCGTGGGCGAAGCGCGACGCACATACCGGGAAAGAAATCCATCTGTAGCCCATGGAATTGGCAAAAGTAATACCTATGCTGCTGTTGCCTCGCAAATCGAGCCTAGTAAGACTTTAACTGCAACTGCTTCCAATGAAAAACCTGTTCCACCATTAACCAAAAATTATATTGCGAAACCAGTTACATCACTTGCCAAAGATAATATTGAAAAAACCAAAGCAACTGCAAATATTGAAAAAATCCAAACAACAACATATATGCTAAAATCTAATATACCAAATTCTCCAGAATCTCCAGCTCTCAACTTTACTCAACATATCACAAGTGGTAATGAATCCATTCTTTCATCCATTAATCAACCTTCGAAAACCAAAGCAACTGCAAATATTGAAAAAATTAAAACAACAACACATTTGCTAAAATCTAATATACCAAATTCTCCAGAATCTCCAGCTCTCAACTTTACTCAACAAACTACAAATGGTAATGAATCCATTCTTTCATCCCTCAATCAACCTTCAATTTCAAATTATTCACGTGCGCCAACCCGTTGCGCTTCAAATGTACCAAATCACCTGAATACAGATTATTCTGCTGGTAAGAATAAATCATTCACGAAAAATTCCTATAGTGACCTTCTCGACGGAGACGCTGACATGTCAGCTTAACCCTCCCTCCACTCTGTTTACATGTCATTACAATTAAATAAAGTTTTTAAAATTCTACAATGGAACATTAAGGGACTTATTAATAATTTTGATGAACTCCGTACACTCATAAATGATTTTAATCCAACCTTTTTATCGCTTCAAGAAACCCATTGTAGAAGCTCTTTTAATCCTATTCCACCCAAATCATATACTGGATACTTCACGAATGCTGATCAAAATTCATATTCCAAACAAGGAGTAGGTGTTTTTATAAAATGAAATATACCTCACAAACGCATAAATTTAAGCTCACATATACAAGCCGTAGCGATACAAATAATGTTAAATATAAAATTTACAGTGCTTTCGCTATTCCACCTTCGCAATCGTTTTCTCAGCAAGAACTCTACAGTTTATTCTCAGTACTTTCCCCCCCATTAATTATATGCGGCGATTTCAACAGCTGGAATACCATCTGGGGCTCAACAGTGAACAACACTCGCGGTACTGTTTTAGAAAAGGCCTTTTTTCAAAGCAATCTCTGCGTTTTAAATGATGAAAAACCAACGCACTTCTCAACTCATCATACTTTTTCACATATTGATTTAACATGTTGCTCTCCATCACTTCTTCCTTTGGTGTCCTGGTCTATTTCTGATGATCTACATAATAGTGATCACTTTGCAATCATAATCGATCTTAAACTTTCAACGTCCTCTGCTACTCCAGCAAAACAGGCCAAATTCCTCCTAGATAAAGCGGATTGGATCAATTACTCCAAACAGGTGGAGTCATTTTTGAACTCAAAGGCATTTAACGGAAACTGCAACCATGATGCTGCTATTATGTCTAAATCGATTCGCACGGCTGCTCATCTTTCTATACCTCAATCCAACACCTCTTTTAAACGAGCTAGGGTTCCATGGTGGAACAACACGCTTTCGTTTTTGAGGAAAAATAAAATGGATCTATGGCACCGCTTTAAGAGATGTCCTGATCAGAATCACTTTTTATTATACAAAAAGGCCAATGCTCTATTCAGGAAGAAATTACGGAAATCAAAGGCACTTAGTTTCGAACTTTTCTCGAGACGAATTCACAGAAATACATCAATGAAAGTTGTCTGGAACAAAATCGACAGACTTAATGGGACTTCAAACCTGAACCAAATTTCTGCCATCTGCACTCCCAATGGAACTTTAACTGACGCAGATGAGATTTCTAATTACTTTGGAAAAGTGTGGTGCGAATACTCCCCTGACAGCAACTTCTCCAGTGCTTTCATTGAAAATAAAAGGACTCCAATATCTCCTTCAAATAATATCGATAGATGTGCCATGTTCCTGGAAAATAGCGTATCTACCTCAGAACTTGGAAGTTGTCTCTCCAATTTGAAGGGGAGGACACCTGGTCTAGACCGCATCTCATACCAAATGATCAGTGCTATGTCTAAGTCTAGTAAAAAGAAATTACTGGACCTATATAATACGGTATTTATGACTGGCCATATACCCTACATGTGGAAAATGGCAACAGTTGTTCCAATTCCAAAGTCAAAAAATGTCTCCATCGCATCTGATTATCGCCCAATTTCTCTTTTATCTTGCCTCTCTAAGGTTTTAGAGAAGATTATGGCATCTAGATTATCTTGGTTTCTTGAATCCAAGAACCTGGTAACAAAGCAACAAGTTGGTTTCAAGCGGGGTAGAGGATGCATCGACGCTCTGTTACATATTGATTATTTCACAAGCAAAGCAATTTCCGAACGAAATCACGTAACAATTCTCTCAATTGATTTCGAAAAAGCATTTGACAGAGTTGGTGTTCATGTTATCTTAAGACTCTTGAAATCATGGAATGTTGGACCCAAATTCTTCACCTACATCAAATCGTTCATGTCGCATCGGCGGTTCAATGTTAGAATCAACAATCATGTCTCTGATTACTTCCCCCTAATGAACGGCATTCCGCAAGGATCTCCTCTCTCTGTCACGCTTTTCCAGATCGCTTTCAACGAAATTAGCAAACTTGTTTGCCGTGTACCAAGAGTGGAACATTGGAACATTTGTCGAAAACAAATGTGCGATGCAGGAAACCTACTGATGCATATTAACGGCTTACCAGTACCAAATGTGCAGACGCTCCATGTTCTAGCGCTCACGTTTTCAAACAATTACCGTTGGAAAGCACACTGCCTTCGTTTAAAAAACTCCCTTTTAACAAGGGTAAATTTCATACAGTACGTTGCTTGGAGAAGCCATGCGCATATTAACACTATCGCTTATCTTACCAAAATGCTTGTGCTAAGCAAGATTGACTATGCTTTGATAATTTATGGCAATAGCTGCAAATCTAATATCAACGTCCTTAAACCGGTCTATCACCAAGCCGTTAGAGCAAGTTGTTATGCTTTTCGGACGACGCCCATAAATAATATTATAATTGAAACTGGTCTCCCAACCTTAGAAAATAGACTTAATGAGTTAAAAGGTAAAATAGTCCCTAAGCTTCTTAATTCAAACAAATCCATTCTCGGTGATGACGTAAGAAAGATTATTATTGCGAAGAAAATTCCAAAGTCACCATCTGCAATTGACCGTTGTTTGTGCATCGCAAAGGAATTGAACATTCCCTTAAAAATTTCCCGCTCTTTTGGTGTT
>NW_023998459.1:1039629-1040299 GCF_014805625.2 Glossina fuscipes | reverse complement strand
CCCGCTCTTTTGGTGTTAAACCTCCCTGGATTTTGAAAGACTGCTCTTTTGACATCTCACTGTCTATGTACAAGAAAGAAGATACTCCAAATTACGTCTTCAGGAATCTAATAGCTGAGAAAACCCAAGTATTGGACAATACTGGTTGGAATCTTTTGTACACAGACGGCTCAAAATCTCCTGGTCTGCCTCCTGCTTGTGCGGTGGTAGATGCTACAGGACGGGTTCTTCTCAACCACATATTTCACGAAAGCACTTCAACTTTCATAACCGAAGCCAGAGCTATCCTTCACGCCGCCAACCTTGCCCATAAAAACAAACTCAAAACCGTCATTGTTACTGACAGTTTGTCTGTATTACTAGCTACCCGGAACCCTTCGACTTCGAGATGGAGCACCATCAACAAATTAAGGAATATAATTACTACACCCGACGGAAAAATTAAAATGTTATGGGTACCAAGTCACATCGGTTTGCTGGGAAATGAGCAGGCTGATCGAGCGGCAAAGTATGCTGCTTCTGCTCCTCTAATTATGGATGATGTCATGGAAAAGTTGGATCTTCAAAGATACATTGGAAGAAAAGCTAAAGAGAAAATTGCAGAAGGAAATTTACAATACCATTGTAAGGAAGCGATTCTGCTTCCTTACGACGCACAAGTCCGTCCGCC
>NW_023998459.1:977099-1024629 GCF_014805625.2 Glossina fuscipes | reverse complement strand
ACATTCTACAATCAACTTCAGAACAGAATATCAATTCAATATTTTACTTTATTAATACTACTAAGCTTATTATCTAATATCCATTTTTTTAAATTAGAGCCGATAGCCTGTGTTGCTAGTGCTCAATGTCTCTTTTTTTTAGTTTAAGAATTCAATTCATTAGTCTAAAATTAAAATAATAATAATAATAAGTTTATATATTATATAAAACCACTTGTATGAATATATCGAAGAATTAACAGGATATATTCAAAAATATGCGAAAATCGAACGCTAGGTCTCTAAAAATTTACTAAAAATTGTCAGAAGACGTTCAAGGGGAGATAAATTCTCTTTTTTTTAAAATTTTATTTATAAGATTATACATTATATAAAACCACTTGTATGAATATATCGATGAATTAACAGGAAGTATTCAAAAATATGCGAAAATCGAATGCCAGGTCTCTCAAACTTATTCGCTACGTTATGCTAGCACTCTCCCCCACCAGAGATCGAGAAGCTGTGAGGCCAAAACGAGGTCTGACTTTGGCTCCTCATAGTACATTATACAATTTTTAGTGAGATATTTGCCATAGCCAAGAAGAAACGAAAGTTATAGGTGACATATGATTTCCATTTGAGCTGCAAAATATTTCTGGTTTTATATTTAAACCAATCTTATAAAAATTTATTAATTTGAGGTGCAGACAGTTGTAGCTGTTAGTGACGAAATACGTGTGGATTGCGAAGTTGTAGAAGTAGCAGGCTATTCTGTAGACGTAGGAAGCGAATGAGCGATCCGCACTTGGCAATGACTGAATTTGTATGAATCACTATCGGAGATACCCATACTTTTCAGGTAGTACCTGAGGGGATTATCATCTATGTAGAGCTCTGGTTCCAACAAAGCACGTCCTATGTAGACTATTTTGTGTTTGGAGAACAGGTTTGTGGGTAGGCCTCCAAAGTGCCCTAGACCTCGCAAACTTCACCATAATCTATTACTTCTAAAATTGAGAGCACTTGGTAATTCTGATACCATGTTCCGGTGTTGGACCGTACGCAGAAAGCATTGTTCCATACATGTAATTCAAGGAAGATCATGGTTACAGCTGGGTAATCACATTGACCCACTTTATTTAAGGTGCTTTTGAATGATGATATAGACAAAGTTCTTTTGCCCATGCGGACCATTGGTTGCATTTGCTCCTGTAAACACAATATTAATGGTAAATTTTTCAACTAGCCTTAAATTAAAAGTTTACATATTCAATACAGGCAAATCCCGTCTGTGCTTTGCAAAAGAGGTCGTCAAAGGAATTCTGCGACACTTATGTACTAATTGGTTATACACTGCGCCTCTTCGATCAGAATATTCATCTGCGATTTGGACACCAATTTACAGATGTCATATCGGCCAAATAGAATCGGTACAAGTAAACTTTCTACTTTTTCCTCGCTGGGACCTACGAAGGAAATTTTGTTTAGAGCTTCCGCCTTGTGAGAGGTACGCTGGTAACACGACGTTTGATGTTGTGAATTGCCTTTACTGTATAACACCTGCAGCTTTTAGATTAGAGCACATTCTATATTGCGGCCTATTTCGTCGCCAACTGGGATGACTCAAGTAATAGTTGTCCTTATCTTTGTAACACTACAGATGTAATCTAAGAGTAAGCAATAATTGAAGTGAACGGCCGGAAAAAGAATAATTAGTAGATAGCCTTCTCAAGCCGACTGACATTCTCCTGCACTTTGCCCAATCCGCTGTCTAGGGGCATCAAGAGAAACTACTACCGTATTACCGTACAACACATATTTTTTGTTTTTTTTTAAATTAGAGCTGATAAATGAATAATAAAGTTTCCAAATTTTTGTTTGATAAAGTTATTCATTATTGTAGGTTTTTATATCGTTGGGAGCAGGATATAAAATAAAATGAAAAAGTTACCTTTCACACAATGCGTTCGTTGACGATTTGGTGTTGATAAGTATTGAAATATTTAAAAAGAAAGATGATTTAAACAATTAAACACACAAATAATTGATAAAAATAATTTTTAATTAGTGACTACTATGAAGCATACCTTTATTCAGTTCTATTTAATAATTTTTAAATAACAACTACTAAGAATGATTTCTTTTTCCGTTCTTAAGGTAATTCCTTTCCTCTTTCTCATTTTTTTTTTTATATAATATGATATCAGCTACAAATATTTAATCATTTGATGTTGTCAGGTTCTTTGTGTTGATGTATTTTATTTGCGATGATTATCCCTTTCGTTTTTTCTCTGCGTGGGAAATTGACTTTCTCTTGATTAGAATTGTTTGGATCGCTTTCACTATTTTCCCACAAATTCTTTCGAAATGTGACTCGAATCAGTTTTTCCTTTATTTTAATCATTTATTCATTTTTTTGTTTTGTTTGGATAGACCCATAGTCCAGTAACGTAAAAAAGAAAACATTGGTGATATTTTTATATTTTTCCGAAAAGTGAAATGAGCGCTATTTTTTTATTTTAAGTGATGCTTATGCTTGTTAAACAGGTGATGTTCTGCTCCTCAGTTGTTCCCATAAGCCTCCGTAAGGTACTGTACAATCGAAAATCCGTCTAAGAATGCCGGAAAAGAAAAAAGTACAGGCGATCTGTATTTATGAGCAAAATTATGAGCATAGAGGATTAAAAAGAGAAGTTAGCTGATTTGATAAAGGCAGTCTGCCGCTTAAGATGCATAAAGTTTCTAGCATGAAAAATTTCAAATAAATTGTTGTATAGGCTAAATGTACTGAAAGATTGTCTAAGGATGTCAAACCTCCCGCACTCAAAAATTAGGTATTCGGCAGACTCAGTAACATAACATTCTTCGCAATTATCAGTGAAAGAGACTTTAATCATTTTGAAGTATACCTTGTCATAAGTGTGATTACTCATAAGTCCGCCTAGCCGGTCCTAAAATATCTTCCATTTAGTTTAGGTAGTAAAAGGTCAAATACGGCAAACATTTAGAACGGTAATAATAAACATTAGATTGACTTTTAAAAATATTTATTATAATTTCTACTCTCTTTATAAATCCTTTATAAAAATAGCTTCATCATTTCTTCATAGATGGTATTTAACTTAAAATGCTCTTCAATAATTTGAAATGTTTTGTTGAAAAGATCAAAAACATCTGTTCTTGTTTCTTATTTCAAAGACGAGGGCCTATGTGTTTTGCCCCGGCGATACGAAAAAGTTCAGTCGATTAGCTTTCGCTGGTATCTATAGTCAATTTACTTGATTTTCAGAAACCATTAATATTGTCTTATAATCGACTAATGACGCGGTTTAAAAGTAAAATATCTAACAGGACTGCAGAAGTATATTTCTACACTTTGCTTATATTTAGCAACTCTAATATATACTGTGCAGTCGGTATAAAAAAGAACGTATTAGAATTGCTCCTTGTTAATAGAATGAAAAATAAATAATATGAGCGACGCTCTAGTTGTACTCTAGCGGCGGAGAACAGAATTATATTAATTTAGCTATAAAATGAATGAAAATGGAGAACTTTGTGTGAATATATGTGAAGCTTAACATTCTGATTTAGTTCCTATCGTTCGTTCATCTCCGTTTTGTTTAAAGAAGAACTGTCACGAGACGCTGAGTCGTACACGATCGTGTCGAGTGTGCAAATATGAAAATTGTTAGATTCTTAATTGCCTTAGCCTTCACTGCCTATTTCCATAGTTGCTCTATATGTATGCTTAGCATTCACACATCCACTTTATAAGAAAACTAAAGTTTTGCATAATTTATTTTTATTGCAAACAAAAATGTTGTTGATAAATCTGCAAAAATGCAAACTTCTACTCGTTTTTAAACTATTCGTATGGTTTGCGTAAGCAAATTTGTGTAACCGAAATAAAATGTGTAACTTAGTCCGTGGAGTTTTAAAGCAAAAATGGGATGAATCCCAACACAATAACATTTCAATCAATCAATGTCACGGGTCTCGGGTTTGCTTTTGTTTGTTATACTGACGCAACGTAAGAATGTAATAATTCGCATATAAGTTTTTAAATGTAGTGAATTGAAATGACCAGATTAACTTGATAAAGTCAGTTTAAATATAAGTTTTTTCTTCGGTTTCCATTAATAAATCATTTTAATATGGTTAATCAGTACAACGGCAACTCTGTGCAAGCGCTGTGGTCATATCTTTCTCTTTGTGCAAAAAAATTTTGCAATTTCTTCTTTATTGCTTTATACGTTTTTAAAAGTGTTCAAATTTATTAAAATATATTGAACTTTTTGTGTGTTTACTGCTAAAACTGATCACCGCGGATACCGTACGTGTTTCCATTAATTCCAAAACAAACAAAAAAAAAAAAAATTGAAAACATTTGACAATAATAGACAACCATAAAGCATAATGGCTCCGGGGCCGCCAGATAAAAACTCGAATAGATATCATCTACTAGCAGACGTATCCCCTCAAAGAAAAAGAATTAAACATTCCGACTTTTCGGTGTTGCCAACCAGTAGCATCGTTTCTATCGACAAAAAATATATTGTCATTTCTCCAACTGATCCCTCCATAACAATTTCGCAAATCAGCCCTTTCGCTATTAAAAAAGCACTAGATTGCATTACAACGCATATAGAGTCTATATCGATTTTACGCGATGGAAATTTACTTGTCCTGGCTGGGAAACCGAGCGCAACCGAAAAGCTCATAAAGTCTAAATCATTATCCAATTTGTGCGCTGTATCCGCTAAACTGCATGACAAACTGAACTTAGCTTAAAGCATGTGCCGGAAGATGAAATTGTGCAGTCAAGGAGTGACTGAAGTCTACAAATTCACCAATTAAATGACGATAGAAAAACCCGCTCTCCTACAGGAAGAATTATTTTGTCTTTTGACCGCTATCGGCTAGCGGCAACGGTTGATGTAGCTTGGTACAAATGTAAAGTAGAACTCTGCATTCTAAAGCCCATGAGGTGTAAAAACTGCCAACGACTGGGCCATACGGCAGAAAGATGCACCATCCAATGCTAACTGTGGTCTTCCTCCACATCCTGAAAACTGTACGCGTAGCTTCTGCTTAAATTGCAACGATCAACACTCTGCCTTAGACAAACAATGCCCACGTTTTATACAAATGCGTGAAATTCTAAAAATCAAAACAGAAAATTACTGTAGCATGGGTGAAGCGCGGCGCAAATACCGGGAAATTAATCCATCTGGAAGCCAAAGAATTAGCAAAAGCAATACCTACGCTGTTGTCGCCTCGTAAATAGTGCCTAATAAGCCTTTAACTCCAACTGCTTCCAACGAAAAACCTGTTCTGCCATCAACCAAAAATTACATTTCCAAATCAGTTCCATTGCCCGCCAAAGATAATATTGAAAAAATCAAAACAAGAGCAAATATTGAAAAAATTAAAACAACAACAAATATACCAAAATCTAATATACTAAATTCTCCAGAATGTCCAGCTCTCAACTTTACTCAACAAATTACAAGTGGTAATGAATCCATTCTTTCGTCCATAAATCAACCTACAGCTTCAAATTACTCACTTGCGCCCACTCGTTGTGCTTCGAATGTACCAAACCACCTAAGTGCAGATTATTCAGCTGGTAAGAATAAATCATTCACGAAAAATTCCTATAGCGACCTTCTCAACGGAGACGCTGACATGTCAACTTAACCTTCCTTCCACTCTGCTTCCATGTCATTACAATTAAATAAAGTTTATAAAATTCCACAATGGAACATTGAGGGACTTATTAATAATTTTGATGAACTCCGTACACTCATAAGTGATTTTAAACCAACCTTTTTATCGCTTCAAGAAACCCATTGTAGAAGCTCTTTTAATCGTATTCCACCCAAATCATATACTGGATACTTCACGAATGCTGATCAAAATTCATATTCCAAACAAGGAGTTGGTGTTTTTATAAAATGAAATATACCTCACAAACGCATAAATTTTAGCTCAAACATACAAGCCGTAGCCTTACAAATGATGTTAAACATAAAATTTACAGTGCTTTCGCTCTATATCCCACCTTCTCAATTGTTTTCTCAGCAAGAACTCTACAATTTATTCTTCGTATTGTCCTTCCCATTAATAATATGCGGCGACTTTAATAGTTGAAATACCATCTGGGGCTCAACAGGGAACAACACTCGCGGTACTTTTTTAGAAAGGGCCTTCATTCAAAGCAATCTCTGAGTTTTAAATTATGGAAAACCAACGCAATTTTCAACTCATCACAATTTTTCACATATTGTTTTAACATGTTGCTCTCCCTCTATTCTTCCTTTGGTTTCCTGGCCTATTTTTGATGATCTACATAATAGCTATCACTTTCCAATCATAATCGATCTTAAACTTTCAACGTCCTCTGTTACTCCAGTAAAACAGGCCAAATTCCTCCTAGATAAAGCGGATTGGATCAACTACTCCAAACAGATGCAGCCATTTTTGAATTCAAAGGCATTTAACGGAAACTGCAACCATGATGCTGCTATTATGTCCAAAGCGATTCGCACGGCTGCTCATCTTTATATTCCTCAATTCAACACCTCTTTTAAACGAGCTAGGGTTCCTTGGTGGAACAACACGGTTTCGTTATTAAGGAAAAATAAAATGGATCCATTGCACCGCTTTAAGAGATTTCCTGATCAGGAACATTTGTTATTATACAAAAAGGCCAACGCTCTATTCAGGAAGGAACTACGAAAATCAAAGGCACTTAGTTTCAAACATTTTTCGAGAGGAATTCACAGAAATACATCAATGAAAGTTGTCTGGAACAAAATCAACAGACTTAATGGAACTTCAAATCTGAACGAAATCTCTGCCATCTGCACTCCCAATGGAACTTTAACTGATGCAGATGAGATTTCTAATTACTTTGGAAAAGTGTGGTGCGAATACTCCTCTGACAGCAACTTCTCCAGTGCTTTCATCGAAAATAAAAGGACTCCAATATTTCTTTCAAATAATATTGATAGATGTGCCATGTTCCTGGAAAATTGCATTTCCACCTTAGAACTTTGAAGTTGTCTCTTCAATTTGAATGGGAGGACACCTGGTCTAGACCGCATCTCATACCAAGTGATCAGCGCTATGTCTAAATCTAGTAAAAAGAAATTGCTGGACCTATATAATACGGTATTTTTGACTGGCCATATACATGTGGAAACTGGCTGCAGTTGTTCCGATTCCAAAGTCAAAAAATGCCTCCATCGCATCGGACTATCGCCCAATCTCTCTTTTATCTTTCCTCTCAAAGGTATTGGAAAAGATTATGGCATCTAGATTATCTTGGTTTCTTGAGTCCAAGAATCTGATAACAAAGCAACACGTTGGTTTCAAGCGGGGTAGAGTGTGCATCGACGCTCTGTTACATATTGATTATTTTACAAGCAAAACAATTTCCGAACGAAACCATCTAACAATTCTTTCAATTGATTTCGAAAAAGTATTTGACAGAGTTGGTCTTCGTGTTATTTTAGGACTCTTGAAATCATGGAATGTTGGACCCAAGTTTTTCAACTACATCAAATCATTCATGTCGGATCGGAGGTTTAAAGTTAGAATCAACAATCATGTCTCTGATTCCTTTCCGCTAATGAATGGCATTCCGCAAGGATCTCCTCTTTCTGTCACGCTTTTCCAAATCGCCTTCAACGAAATTAGCAAAATTCTTTGCCGTGTACCAAGAGTGGAACATTGCCTCTACGCAGACGATGTATACATTTTTTCAAAAGAAAAAGATAGCACGAAGACAATCAACATCCTCGAATCTATTGGACGACACATCGCCTCATGGGCAAACTCGTCAGGGGCTTCCAATTTCCATACAAAAATCTAAAAAAATGCACATTTGTCGAAAGCAGATTTGCGATGCAAGACTTACCAGTACTAAAAGTGCCGACACTGCATATTCTGGGGCTCGCTTTTCCCGACAAATAGCGTTGGAAAGCACACTGTCTGCTGTTAAAAAAAATCCATTTTAACAAGGGTGAATTTCATTGAGTACGTTGCTTGGAGAAGCCAGGCGCAATTAACACTATTGCTTATCTTACCAAAATGCTTGTGTTAAGCAAGATTGACTATGCTTTGGTAATTTATGGCAATAGCTGCAAATCTAACATCAACATCCTTAAACCGGTCTACTACCACGCAGTCAGAGCAAGTTGTTATGCTTTTCGGACCAAGCTCATAAATAATATTACAATTGAAACTGTTCTCCCAACTTTAGAAAATAGACTGTATGAGTTAAAAGCTAAAATAGTCCCTAAGCTTCTTAATTCAAACAAATCTATTCTCGGTGATGACGTGAGGAAGATTATTATTGCGAAGAAAATTCCAAAGTCATCATCTGCAATTGACTATTGTTTGTAGGTCGCAAAGGAGTTGAACATTTCCTCAAATATTTTCGGCTCTTTTGGTGTTAAAACTCCATGGATTTTGAAAGACTGCTCTTTTCACATTTCGCAGTCTACGCACAAGAAAGAAAATACTCCAAATTACGTCTTCAGGAATCTAATAGCTGAAAAAACCCAAATATTGGAAAGTACTGGTTCGAATCTTTTATACACAGACGGCTCAAAATCTTCTGGTCTGCCTCCTGCTTGTGCCGTACTTCAACTTTCACAACCGAAACCAGAGCTATCGTTCACGCTGCGCACCTTGCCCATAAAAACAAACTCAAAACCGTCATTGTTACCAACAGTCTGTATTACAAGCTATTGGGAACCCTTCGACTTCGAGATGGAGCACCATCAACAAATTAAGGAATATAATTGCTACACCCAACGGAAAAATTAAAATGTTATGGGTACCAAGTCACATCGGTTTAGTGGGAAATGAGCAGGCTGATCGAGCGGCAAAGGATGTTGCTTCTGCTCCTCTAATTATGGATGATGTCATGGAAAAGTTGGATCTTCAAAGATACATTGGAAGAAAAGTTAAAGAGGAAATTGCAGAAGAACATTTACAATACCATCATCAACACTACTCTTCCATTAACCCTCAATTAACTCCACCTTTATATCCAACAAATGTTGAGAAGTTGAAGATCCAAACATTTTCGAGAATTCGCCTTGGTCATACAATTGCAACTCATCAATGGATCTTGAAGAAGTCTTCCTCCCCAATCTGCAGTTGTGGACAAACTCTCACCATAAAGCACGTTCTCTGCGACTGCCTTAACTTTTGCTTGGCTAGAAGTATTGCATTTGGAACGATTAACCCTTTGCACATTCTACAATCAGCTTCAGAACAGAATATCAATTCAATATATTACTTTTTTAATACTACTAAGCTCATTATCTAATGTCCATTTATTTAAATTAGAGGCGATAGCCTGTGTTGCTAGTGCTCAATGTCTTTTTTTTTAGTCTAAGAATTTATTTCATTAATCTAAAATTATAATAATAATAATAATAATTTTCCTTTCTTTTAAGAATTTTTTTCTTACCGGCTGGAAGCGAGGAAGGAATCGTGTAGACAAGCAATTTGGAATATCGCATTTCAATAGTATTGTTATAAAATTCGCTTTTCTAAGATACTGGTATACCTACCTTAAATTAGAGCCGATAGCCTGTGTTACTAGTGCTCAATGTCTTTTTTTAGTCTAAGAATTTATTTCATTAGTCCAAAATTATAATAATAATAATAATAATATGGTTAATATTATACTTACAAAATACCCTAAAATATATAATTGTATTAAAAATGTTAACGTCTGGTCACCTTAACTGCAAGTATTGCGCGGATATATTGAACACTTGAAAAATCAGTCATGGTAAAAAAAGCTAAGCCAAAGCCATTTTAGAATACCATTTTGTAGTCAAAAAAGGCTATAAATCTACAAATATAACTTAAATTTTCGCATATAATAAAAAGGATATTTTATTACTGTTTTCGTTATAGTTAATACAATAAAACAAATAGCAATAATAAAATTACGCGAAAATGAATCGTAATGGTAGAGTAAATCAATTCATTTAATTACATTATTTTATTTAACTTAAGAGTTTTTTCTTACTCTTTTATTTTCCTTCAGACATGACATGATTATTATTTTTATAATGGTGGTGCCAATGGCCGTTTTTATTCCTTTTCATTTATTTCATTTTATGCAATTGTTTATATTTATTTATTTATATAAGTATTTATATATATATATACTGTTTTACTACGCACAACAATGCAACGTACAGAACAGTATCATAATGATTACTACAGGTGCTTTATATAGGCAGTAAACCTGACAACTACAGCAAGTGATTTTTCTTGTGCAAGCTTTCAATTTGAATTTCTTGAAGAAGAAAAAGAAAATTAAAAAAAAATTATTGATCCGTCGAATTTGCTGACTAACAAAAGAAGAAGAAGACTACGCGTTGCTTTAGAATTTCGCTTTGAAAAAATAACTTTTCTCCGATCAGCAAGAAGAATCGTTATTTGTTAATTGACGATTATTTTACATATTAAGCTGAATTATTATAAAAAAGCCTTTGAAAGTGTGCAAAGTCACACCTCAATAACACATTGGTAATTGAAATTTAAAATTCAATACGAAATCATTTCAAAAAGGAAAACAAGCAACAAGTAACCTTTCGTACAACGCAGCTGATACAAAAAGTGCATTATATTCCAAATAAAAAAAAATCAATTGAAATATCTGAAAAACTGGAACATATGAAAAAAGGTACAAGTTACATCCTACTACGGACATATTATGATTCCCTTAGCTTAGTGTTTTTTTTCCTTGTCTAGGTTTTATATATATCAAGAGAATGGATTAATTAAACGGGAAAAAATCCAGCTGATGCAACAGAAATGATCAAGTTGGTTTGAAATGAAACCGCATTAAGCTGTGAACCAGAAAGTAGTGTCTATTAAACGTCCTTCGTCTAAGCATACATCAGTTTCTAAAGCTGTACTATACTACTTTTAGATGTTTTATGGAAGTTAAACGTAGGCGGCAGTTCAGATTCCATGTTGTCCCTTTTTTTCTAGTCCTTCGGGATACATAGATTGAATTTCGAGTTAGAACTTGATTGATCGTTCTTTAAAAGTGGCTCCCGTCTAATCTGTCTTTAGCTAATTGCACCAATTTCATATGTTTTCTTTTGAATTTCCTATGCCGACCTTTGTGCCGACCTTTGATTCTTAAACAATTTCATATGTTTTCTTTTGAATTCCCTATGCCGATCTTTGCTAAATAAAAGTATGATCTTAAGAGCCGAACAGTTCATTATAAACATTAAGTATATAGGGCAACGCCCGGTAATTGTAAAGTAATTTTGCAACCAGGCGAGGGTCAAAACCACTTGTAAGGGGAAAACTCTCAACATTTCTTAAGTATGGAGCACGCGAAAGAATTCTCTAAAAAAATGATCGCGAAAAACGGCGTTCACAAGCATATCTGTTAATAACGACTGCTTGCAATTGATAGGGATCCCCAGCAAGGGTTACCTGGCCACGCTCTTTTGAAACTTGAACAACAGCAACAATAATTTCAGTTTCTGTGTACCGGCCGGCTTCATCAATTAGCACATGCGTAAAATGATTGAGTGGAAAACCCATTTGCAAAAAATCTCCTAGGGTAGCGCAAGTATCAATCGTTACTCGATGGCACCCTAAATACTTCATTTGACATTTTGGTTTGTGTCCGGACTCAGTCACAATCATACAATCTTTACAGGTGTCATCAATGTAAGTATCCGCTGTTGCGCAATACGGCATCAAATGCTCTGGTCTGCTTTTTTACGGTAACGACCCCTAAAGGAAACATTAAAATTATTTTGAGATATCACAGACATTATACTAGCTACCATATATGACATATATTTCTTTTAAAATATACCAAAGAGTCTCCTAAAGAAAAACTCAATTTAACCAGGATATCATAAAGAGAATATTCGAAAATAAAAGAAGACATGAGAGGGTTCATGACGATTGAACGACGACGGTTGAACAATGGGATAATGGTGGAAACCACAATGAAAAGTATTGATTTTTTCACACAGGGAGAAATTTTACAGTACATAAGGAGAAATTATTAGACTTCTTTGTATTTCTGCTATTAAGCCGAAAAAACATACAAAAGCCGAAATCACAAATGTCATAGATAACTTGAGAATGTTAGGAATTCATAGGCGGAAACAAATTTTAAATACTAAAATTAGTGGCAAATTACTTTATATGTAATTTTCCACAAATTTTCAGGAAAACAAATATAACTATTAAGAAAATTAAATTCGGTCGGGATCGGATCTCTCATGCCCAAAAAAAACAAAAGGGCAATATCCCCATGCTCTATATTATGCAGCAGGCGTAGTAGATTTCTTCTATTTGCAAAATTTAACTTTTTGTCACAGATAGATGTGGGCGTTGTAGGCGTGTCCTTTGAAAAGTTTAAGTCAATTCCGAATTATTTTGCAAATTTTCGGACAACATCTGCATTTTTGCTAATGAAGGAATGTTATCGAACAGGCCGACATATTTAGGTGGATTCAAGGGTTGTAACTGGTCAAGAGTTTTTGTAGTTATTTTTTAATGACCTATATCGTTGAAGCGGTACATTTTATATACTGTTATAAAAAATGCTTTAATTTAATATGGCCAATTTTGCAATTCATTTGCAGCAATTTTAAACAGATATCTGTTTTGAACAGATTTGAGCTCTATAACATTTCTATACTATGCACGCTTTTCTAAATGTCATTATTCGTATATTAATTCTAATAATATAAGAATAATGCAAATGTTAACAATGAAATAATACATAATAATTATAAAAATACCTAAAATATATATATATATAAAGATGTATAAATAAGTAACAGAACTTCTTTTTCACTCTGAAAAGTTGCAATGCTTTAATCGCGCTTACTGAAACACAATGAAGGAAATTTGCTTAAACATATGTTTAGGAATCAGGTGTTTCAGTTGTATAATTACAGACGTGTTTTATGCGTTCTTCTTCTTCTGCTATTCAACAAATCAATAACTGTGGATTTTATTGTCATCTCTGTGTTTTATAAGGAGAAGTTAACGAAAAAAAAAAGAATAAGTTTGCGTTTTTATAAATGCACAAAGTATGTAAAATATTTTTTTCTTTCTAGAGTGTGTATGTTTCTACCCGAGAATTTATGCTCGTAAGAGCATCTGTGTGGATCTGTGTATATTCGTATGCAGTTACAATACGTCCATCAATTTACGTCTTTTATTAAATAGTTTGTTGCTTATGTGCTAAGCATTTTCATACGAACACTAAAAATGAATGTATTTTGGTTTTTTCCGGAAATTTGAAATTAATGGTACAAAAAACCATTTAAAGTGATAGCAGAAGCAAGCGAAAAGATTGTAAAAAAGTGTAATAAAAATAAAACGAGAAAAGAGTACTGTATCTAATTTTACTGAAATGCTGAAATGCCGTTTATGTGCATCAAAAATGTTGCGTTTGTTACAGATTTAAACTATGCTGACACACCACACCTAGGTTAAAATTACCATTATTTTCTCACCTATTTTAGTTAGTGCTACTCTCTGATTGACACCTAGTCAAGATGAATATGCGCCCCCCCAACAAAAGTACTTTATTAAAAGTTGTTATCTTAGGCGATGGGGGTGTTGGTAAATCATGCTTAATGAATCGCTTTGTGTCAAACCGCTATGATGAAAATAATTTTCATACAATCGGTGTAGAGTTTATGAACAAAGACTTTAGCGTCGATGGTGAAAAGTATACATTGCAGGTGAGTGATAAGTCTTCATTCAATGAAAAAAGTATCTATGAGTCTGGTACGTACAATAGCTGTGATAACACCAGAAATTCCAATTAGATGTATTGTGGAACATTTGTATATGGCTTAGCATTCGGTCAGTGGATTGGGACGCTGTTAGAAAGAAAAGAGATCTTAACGAGTGCTGCATGCCTTTTTTTTAAAGCTTCAACCCTATTAAAGAATATAAGAACAGCAATTATAATTTCGAAAAGATAAGATCATGAGCCATATCTGAAGTTATTAAATTATGTTTATGCTTCGTTCAACGATCTCATATCAAGATCCCCGCTAATTTATATAAGAATGTCAATTAATCGGTTTCACTTAAATCCTCTTCTATTTCTGTCTGATATATGGAAATACTAAACATTTCATAACAACAATTCGTTTTTGAGTTTCTTTATATAAAGTATTACTTCATTCCTTTTTATATCCATCACCGAACGACGATGATTTACTAGATTTGCCGTCTCAGTTTGGACTATTTAGAAATATATATGTATATACATTTTTATTTCTTAGAATAAATAGAATACTATATAACATAAGAAAATATAAATAAATATATACATATTTATATTTCTTTATATATATCATATATATTTCTACATATTTATATTTCTAATCCGCGTAAAATAAACATATTTTCCACTGGCACAATATTCTCAAGTCGTCCTTATTTCGAACACTCCTATTCCAAGATAAAGGCAAAAATGATATACATTCTGGTAGTATGGTACTATAGGGCGAGTTTGAAAATGGCTGAAATTTGCCACGGCCAGTCCCGTAGCAGACAAAAAGGGGCTTGCTACGGTTTACAGGAGATATTAGTATAAAACATGGTACATGCGTTTCTGAGAACTAACTTGACGACCAGTGTAAAAACGGTCACCATCATCCTATAATGTATGTAATGTAATTTTGTTTAGATGATGGATACCAAAGAAACTTTTTCTTAATTTTTTCAACAAAAAAGAAAAACAATTTTTTTAGTTACTTAATAATAACTTTGATTTGATTTTTAAAGTCGTTGAGGGGAAAAAATCGTATATGTAATGAATTTTAATGAAATACGCTTGACATGAATTAAGCTTCAAATACGACAAATATTATGTCGATTAATTAACGCAGCGTCATAATCATAGAAAAGAAATATTCTCATAATTAAATTTCAACGTTCAAAACAAATAAATATTTCCATTGTTCGTTTGTTTATAAAACAAATTGTTTGTTTAAAAGAAAAGTAGAACGTTTTCTATTTTACTATCACTACTGCCTGAAAATTTAAGCTACGCAAAGCTTGTTTAATATTTCCTTCGGTATAGGAGGTTGGCCGTGGGACTCCTTTGAATTTAGCATGCGCGGGAAATTTTCCAGTACGTCTGTCATCTTTCAATGTTTCTCACGATGTGCCATCAGCAACTTTTTGTGCTGACATTTTTTCATTGTGGGATCCAAATCACTTTCGATTTCAAACTCTGAGGTATATCGTACTCTTTGTTTGCTAGAAGTTATATAATAACCACTACGACTGGCACTTGGTTCACTTTCAGATAGAAAACAAGGTCTGCGTTTTCTAGAAACCGAATGAGATACATCTGATTCGTTTTCGCTTATTCGCGTCAGCTTTTTTCACAATTCAATATTTCGTAGATTTTTTACCATTATAGCGATAGAACTAAACTATTTACTTACTTATTTTCATAATAAGATTCAACTGTCTTGACTTGATAGGTTTTGTCTTCCGCATAATTCCTTTGCCGATACCTAACTTTCAGAAAAAAGAAATTCTTTATCATTAATCTCCAAAATTAATTATTGTGATAATTTCATGCTAATTTCCTTTTACCTGGAAGTGTTCTGGGACCGGCTGTTATAATTTTCGGCAGACGCCAGCAGTATGGGCAGGTAAAGCATCATGAATCTGTATTTGGTTTTGCGATTTTTAGAATTTGTCCTTCTTAGAAAATATTTAATGAGTGGGGAGGGGAAGAGTCAGTGCATTTCGTAATTTTTTGAAAAACCTACACATATTTTTAAAAAAAATTGTTTGACTTCTCTAAGTATATAGTAGTAAAACCGTAAGTGAGTCAAATTGACTCGCTCGATAATCAAGGCAAGGTTCAGACTCTTATCTGTCTGTCTATTCATTCGCAAATTTTTCTCTGTATTTGTCGCAAACAATTTTAAACAAAAAGCTTAAGTAAAGTTTAAAGAACAACACCTTCAACTGCAAAAAAAAAAAAACCTAATACTTTGAGGTTTCCGCTGATACCAAAGTGTCAATTAAATGTTCTTATGCTGTCTGCATAAGAAATAGTGAATTAAAAGCTGCTAGGCGGGATAAAAAGTGTTACGATCATTTTCTAGGGTAGTGGATGTGAAAAATTGTAGCTTTTTGCTTTTATGCGTTAGCTCTATTAATGGGCTTTCAGAAAAAGATACCAACGTAAACAAGCGTGACCTTCTCCGGTGTTTTATTATCGTAAAAAATCTTTTTAAAGAAATTTCATAAATTTAAAATTCTTTTTAGAATTGCCTTGGATTAATCTATGTGTTTGCATTCTTGAAATTTTGTAAAATCGTTAGCATACACGTTTGCGATGTCAAAAAGTTCACTGCTCTCTAGCTCAACGTCTTTTCCGCAACCTCCATAACATTCAGGTAAACAATCAACTGCTATGTGACGGTGGAACTCCTTCGTATCTTCGCCGTGGATCAGTGCGCGTTGGCGATATTTTCCGTTTAACAATTGTATAGCCAATTTGATGAACGGCTGAGCATTAGCTGGATTATTGATAATGTGATAAGCTTTCAAACGTAATGGCAAATATGCACATAGATAATCTGTCAGCATTTTCGCAAAATTCGGCGTCATTTGTAAAATTTGCGAGAAGCTCACATTTTTCGTGTCCATGTTGACAACTATCCCATTTATTTGTGTATCAGGCTCCAAACGTAATATATTAATAATTCGTATTTATCCACTTTACTTGTTTTCCAATACTCTGTAGAATCGTAATACTTTGACGTATTCAGTCTTAACAGTTTTAATACACTACAAAAATGAATTACCGATCTTTTGAATTATTACTCGTCGACCTAATTAATCTTCTTGTTTTAAAACGTAAAAGAAGTTCTTTCCTTTAAAATCCTTTAAGTCAATAATCTGAGAATTTTTTAAAAAATTTGAAAATTTCTTTTTTAATTCAAGATGACGGAGGATCTGAAAGTAATAAAAAAATGAGTTTTACATACATAAGAACGATATAATGTAGTATTGAAATAATTGTGTTTTGCGGGAAATAATTATATAATTTTAGAGTCGTGGTAGTGGAAGTAATAATTAAATATGAATAAAATCACGACTAATGATGGCATTATCGGTATTAATTGAAGTTGACTTCAATTACAATTTCATTTCTCAAAAGTGTTACATACCATTATATCAATATCAACATTATGTCAATTTTATGTGGAAAATAAATAATTAATTTAAAATAAATATTACCTTCTCTTTAGCTGATTCTGGGTAAAATTTACATAAACGTAGAAAATTCATTAACCATCTTTCATTATTCTTCGGCATATCCTTCGGAATATTGGTTTCATCTAATTTGAATATGAGAATATTTAAATAAAATTTATCACTAATTCCTCAAAAAATCAAAACTAACTTTCCAATAAATACTTTAGCTGCTTTAAACCAATTAATACATTTTTTGGTGTTTCACGTAATTCTTTCAAAGCCATCTCTGCCAAAATCCGATGAATCTTCGACTTCCACACGAAATAATTTTTCCAATGCAATTTCTGTCATCTTCTGCAAACATTCGACGATCAATATAAAGTAATTTAACAAATTGGTTTGAGCTAAGTTCAAAAATGCATATTTTTAGCATTTATTTGCATAAAAACATTCTATATCCGCTACCTAACGATTAACAGTCTGTTAATTTCTCATTCCATTTATGGCATTGGAGGGATATTAGAAATCGTTCAGAATTTATCAATAAATTTTGTTACCAATTTTTTTGACAAAGATACCAGATATTAAGTCAAATTCATTAATTCGCCCCTTTTTACATAATTACGTGACATTTGTTATAGAATTCTAAAAATATGTTCTTTGCTATGAAAGCAAGTTCGTAAAGAAGCATTGTCTCCTCTCATTCGACGCAGAATTGAAACCATTTAAAAAAAGGATTCATCCAATACATCGGTATGAAACCTGGCTTAAATGATTGCCAGCGAAGAATGGTTCCGATCAGCTGACGCGCAAAACTAATGAAAACCTGTTCTTATGTTGGCCACACACAATGTTCGGTAAAATGAACAAGGTATTTATTGCATTGACTATTTTCCTATAATACTTGGTATATCAAATAAACCACTCAGTCACTAACTTAATATCAAAGTTCATTTAATTTGCAAAAATTATTATACTAAAATTGTCAAACGAGGTTCAAAAATGTGTATAGGCGCCATATATTGTGTACCCTTACGTCAGCATGAATAGTGGAATAAATTTAGCCTAAGAAAATTGATATCGCAATTTACAAGCACTCAATAAGTCAAAGAATCTGAATCGCAACGATGTAGTTGATACAATCATCTCTGCGTTCTTGTGGCATTAAATATGATTTGCAATATATGCGATTTATCCGCATAGCTTTCTGCTAAAAAGTTTTATTAAATATCGCATGTAGGCTATAGCGAAGAGTATAGCCTACAGGCTGGAAATTGAGATATTTTACTTAAATTTTATTGCCAGGGCCAATTTTCGTGAAAATCCTTCTAAGGGTAGGACCCAAAAAATATGCCGAAAAAGTCCAAATTTGGTATATTTAATTTCTTTATGTTAAATTACTATTAACGGTACAATTTTCTTCATGAAGCATTGAAAATTATACATTTCTGTCGTGTGAACTTCAGTTTGCGTTATATGAGGGGATTCAAAAACTGGCCCAGCCGATTCAAAGTTTTTATGCCAATTTAGATTTCCCAAATACTTAGCTACTTTTGCTGAGAAATGTGGAAAGTTTGCAATTTTTTTCCATATAACGACTTTTCAGAATGGGAGATATATGATGAATGGTCGAAAAAGGGGACGGATCTTAACCATTTTCAATAACATTCGTCCTTGGGTTGAAACATTGTACCAAATTTCATTGCAATATCTCAAAAATTGCAACCTGTAGCTTGAACACAAAATTTACATGGACATACATCAGATAGAGGGACGGACAGGCTTTGGTGAATTCAAATTATGATTCTCAATCGATTGGTATAACAAAAGATGGGTCTATCATAAGCGTTTCTGTGTGTTACGTACGACTGCACTAACGTAACATACCTTGTATAAGTGGTACAGTGTATAAAACTAGCAAGTTTTCCATTACAATTTTATAAGGCTTAACATTTCATACATTCCTGTTTCTATAAGCGTATATGTAAGCGTAATATTAGGATCATCATGTGTCATGTACATCTACACTTAATATGTGCCTTGGCACACACAAGTAATACAAGTCGAATACAACACCGTAACTTCGGTCGTATCGGTGCTGAATGAAAATCGATCGAATACGCAATTTCGTTTAGGTAGGAGGGTTTCTGCACTAACTTCTAGTTTCGAGTAAAATATTACTTTCCCCCTCTCCCTATATTATGTCAGCGAGAAACATTGGAATCTATTGCGAATCTGAGATTTGTGATATGCGTAGATCATTCGTCAGGACGGTAAGTATACCCCCTGTGTGGATAGCTTGGCGGCACGGTAGGCTTTACACGCTGACCAACTTAATACACTTATTGTAAGATCGTCAAAAATTTGATTAGAAACAAGGAGATGTCGAGGAACGTTTTTACCAAATTTAAAGCCGATGTTCTATTTTTTGCTGTATACATGTGTACTTTTGGTACGGTTGGATTTTCATATACAATATAATTGGATTTTCAATAAACAAAAAAGTAATTTAATGTATACAGAACGTTTAAAATCGAGCATAAAAACAAACTCAAAGCCGTCGTTTGTACTGATAGTTTATCTGCATTAAAAGCTATACGGAATCCTTCGAGTTCGAAGTGGAGCAACATCAACAAATATCGTTGGTAAACGCACTGCCTTCGGCTAAAAAATTCCATTCTAACAAGGGTGAATTTCATACAATACGTTGCTTGGAAATGCCATACGCACATTAACACTACTGCCTATCTTACCGAAATGCTTATTTTAAACAATATTTACGATGCTTTAATAATATATGCAAATTTAATATCAACATCCTTAAACTGGTCTATAACCAAGCTCTTGAAGCAAGTTGTTATGCTTTTCGAACGGCGCCCATCAACAATATAATTGACACTGGTCTCCCAGCTTTAGAAAATAGACTATGCGTTAAAAGCCGAAACCGTTCCCAAGTTCTTCAATTGAAAAAAATCCATTTTTGATGAAGATGTGAGAAGGATTATTATTTCCAAGAAAATTCGAAAGTCACCATCTGCAATTGACCATTGTTTTTACATCGTAAAGGAATTGAACATTTCCTTAAAAATTTTCCGCTAGTTCGGTCTTAAACCTCCATGGATTTTAAAAGACTACTCTTCTGACATTTCGCTCTCTATGCACAAGAAAGACGTCTTCAGGAATCTAATAACAGAAAAATCCACGTTCTGGAGAGTAACGGTTGGAACCTTTTGTATACAGATGGCTCAAAATCTTCTGGTCTGTCACCTGTTAGTGCCGTGGATCATGCTTCAGACAGGTTCTTCTAAGCCACATATTTCGCGAAAGTGCCTCAACTTTTACAACTTTCATGCTGCGAACCTGTCTTGTAAAGACAAACCAAAAACCATGATTGTTACTCCTAGTTTCTCTAGGAAGCTATATGGACTCCTTCGACTTCGAGATAGAACACCATCAACAAATTAAGGTATATCATTACAACACCCTGCGAAAAAATTAAAACGCTTTGTTATATCGGTTTATTGGGAAATGAGAAGGCTAATCGAGCGGCGAAATATGCTGCTTCTGCACCTCTAAATATGGATGATATCATGGATAAGTTGGATCTTCAAATATAGATTGGAAAAAAAGTTAATGAGAAAATTACAGAAGGAAATCTACAATACCATCATCAGGACTACTCTTCTATTAACCCCCAATGAATTCCACCTTTATATCTAACAAGTGTTGAGAAAATCAAGGTCCAAACCTTTTCGAAAATTCGCCTTGACCATACAATTGCAACTCACCAATGGATCTTAAAGAAGTCTTCCTCCCCAATCTGCAAATTGTAGACAAATTCTCACTATAAATCACCTTCTTTGCGACTGCCTTGACACTTAACCTACCGACATGTCATGTATACCTATTCCTACCATGAGCGGTCAAATGACCGTTTCAAAAAAAACATATTAAAGCAGACAGTAAACAAAATATTTTTCTGAGGCTACAATAAAAACTCGTTCCCCGTTTTTCGATGTTGTATGTTTTATTTACTTTTATGCATTTTCATCACATTTTTTACAAATTACAGCATTTTGTATTGCACATTTTCCGCATACGTATTTTTTACATTTTATACAAATTTTATTTGTTTTGTTGACTTTACAATATCTTATTTGACAAGATCTTCGTTCAGAGCAAACAGTGTTTGTGTTTATTATTGTTTTTGATGAGCATTCTTGGCTTACCCGTTTCTCTTTCTGATATTCCGTCCCAAGTTCTTCTGTCAATTGAAATAAAAACTCTTGCCTCGATATTTCCTCACCCCTCGTTTCTTTATACGAAATCCAAGAATTTATCCCGGCTAAATCTAAGATACTGAAAAATTCCTGTAAAAGCCACCTTTGACATTTAGATTTTACACTATATTTTCTGGCCATTTGGTCGGTTACATCTACACCGAATTTTGTACTATTATAAACTCTAATTGTCGCTGGTATACGGGTGTCATTTTTTTCAATTTCAACGGATGAATGCCTTGAACTAAGTAACAATACTTTTTTATTTGGTTTAGCTTTATAAATTGTAAGAATAAAATCTTTCGATTTGTATAATATTATTGAGAAGCGTGTCATACTATCCTTTGCCTGCCTCGCTAATTTTGGTAGCTCTCTCTTACTTCTCCGGATAGTTCCAACAAGAGTAGTTCTCTTTGCTAGAAGTTTACGCGCTTGTAAAAAAATTTTCAACTGTTATATTTCTCCCATGGCCCGTATATGGTTCTGCTAATTTCAAAGTTATAAACTTTCCAAGTGGGATTGATGATTCTCTCCCTTCATCTTTTCCCAAATATGGAAAGCCGTTTACTTTAAATTTACTGCTTATATCGGAAGCTAACCTGAATTTTATGCCAAATTTGTCCGGTTTGTTGGGCATGTATTGAGTAAATCTATAACGTGCTTTTGTAGGAAACAATTGTTCATCTATAGCAAGATATGCTCCTGGTTTATAACAGTTTTGACTATCCTCTCCTTCATAATATTTCATTTAGCGTATCCTGTCGGTCCTGATATTTCCTTGAAAATATTACAAATCGATGTTCTTCCACTGTTAGATCCTTCTTTTATTTTTTTCCAAACAGTTCCATCCATAGCAGTTTCAATCTCTTCCTCATTTTCACTTTCGGAACTAACTATAAATCTGTTTCTTTTTGGTCCTCTTCGTATATTCAAAATATTTTCTTCGTCCGTATTGCTGCAGTATCATCATCAATATCGTAAACTTCTTGATCATCTTCCGAACAATCCTCGTCGATATTATTTATTTTATCTAATAAATTGATATTCCTCGAATGTCTTGACATGTTTGGGGATGAATATACAAATGATAAAGTAAAACCTAAAATATAAAAATATAAAAATATATATCAAAAGGTGCAAAAATATTCAGACCAGAAATAAAACAAAAAAAATGTAAATCATACCACCATACCAAGTCTGTTGAGTTTGTCGAAACTATCACTTATACCACGTAATAATTTTTATTATAAAATAATTATAATTTCTATTACACACTGAAATTTTGATGCTCTCTGTTCGTATCGCAAGACCGTACTGTCGTACAAAAAACGCTATGTTCTTTGTTCCAATAACAAGGAAAAAAATTCTAACCGCACACTTGTCTACAGTGTAGACATATTGATTAGATTTTAATCTACAATTATATTGTAGACTCGTAAAACAATTTCAAGAACGCGATTATCGAAGAATATAGTCGTAAATAACATAAATTTTTCAAACGGTCAAATGACCGCTCGTGGTAGACTAGACTTGGTACCATTTGTTTTCGGGAAGTACACATTAAAAAAAGTTGTAAAAATTGAAAAATAGGTTGTATGTATATTTTAGGAAAAGTCAATAAGATACATGATGATACAGTAACGTTATATGCGAGAAATTTTAAACGAAATTTTAAAAACGGTCATTTGACTGCGCATGGTAGGTTTAGTGTTAAGTTTTCCTTGGCTAGAAGGTTTGCATATGGAGCGACTAATACTATGGAAATTCTAAAATCAGCTACAGAACAGAATATCAATACAATATATTACTTTATTAACGCTACTGGGCTAAATGTCTAATGCACTTTTATAAATTAAAGCCGATAGCGTGCGATGGTAGTGTTCCATGCCTTCTTTCTTTTAGTCTAAGAATTTATTTCATCAATAATAATAAAATCGAGCATATAAATTATTTCTTAAAAATGTTGCGGAGAGACATGTGAAAATCACACTTTTCAGGTTTTCTGAATTTGATAAAAAGATTATTCCCCCACTTCTTGATAGTGCACTTAAAAACTTTGTCAAGAAAGTGGAAAATTACTCGTATAGCGGCCAAGAGAAGACTAAACGCTTTGGGACTATGTTTTATTGCTACTTTATCGATCAGTCTGAATCGGAATAGTCAACCGAATCGTATGGTATCGATTCGAAATGGTTATTTAATTTTATGCCCAAAATCCTTAAAGAAAAATTCTTAAATGGTATTCCGTAATAAAAAATGATGGTCCATTTGAAATGACCTTTATAAAATCTTTTTATCCGGTCTGATTTTTTCAAAAATTAAAATATAAAGTTAGTATTGGCGAAAAACTATCTACGGAATGAAAAATTGTATCCTTTCCTTTCAACATCTTACTAAACGTACACGGACGATCGAGTAAGAAAAATCCGACGGAAATTTTCGAAATTCCTTCCTAGATTCTACATTCTCCTGACGAGTAGCGCTATCTGAAGGTGTAGAGAGTAAGCAGGCGTCTCTCACTAACACAACTGATTTTTAGAGGCGGTCACGTGGATCAAGAACAGTTGATATATCTCTAATGACAGTGAAGATAAAAGTCAAATTGTTTCGTTTATGTTTCGTTAAAGCAAATAATTCTTGCACTTTTCTTTGCAGATTTGGGATACGGCAGGACAAGAACGTTTTCGTGCTTTGCGTACTCCGTTTTATCGGGGTTCGGATGTTTGTTTATTATGCTATGCAATCGACGATCACGACAGTTTTCGTGGTTTGAAACAATGGCGTGAAGAATTTCTGCATTACGCTGACGTAAACGTAAAAAGTGAACGGTTTCCTTTTATCGTAGTAGGAAATAAGGTAGTTTTAAATTTCTGGTATTTTTCTTTAATAATTCTTATATAACAATTTCAGAATGATTTAGCCTCCCAATGCAGACAGATATCCAGTGATGAGGTAAAGCAATGGTGTGAAAAATTTCATGTTGTTAGTTATATAGAGACATCCTCGAAAGCAGCTACAAATATATCAGAAGCTTTTACATTGGCTATACGTCAGTGGAAGCGTATGGAACGCATAGCAGAAGTAGAATTAAAATCACAAGACATCATAGATTTAACGAAAAGTATACGCTTGGCACAAAATCGTTTTTGTTGTACAGGCGGTAGTAGAAATGTAAGTGGAAGTTTAGAGTCTGAAGACGAATCTATGTACTCACCATCACCTAGTAGATTTGGTAGGCGTTCGTTGCCGAAGCCAGTCGAAACGCACTATCAACTGTAGAAGTAGACAATAATTAGTCACAAAGCAAAAGTAAACAAAAACTTTTTTTTTTTTAACACGATGTTTAACTTAAGTCGGAAAATTCATCCCGAGATATCCAGTTTTGATTTTATTTTAGAAAATCCCTAAATATGTATTATTTTGGATTTTTAAATTATTTCCTTATACGCAATTTTCAGCAAAAGGAATATCTGTTTGGTATACGATTTAGTTAGGTCTTAGATAGAATGAAAACATAAGTAAATACGATAGAAACGGACATAGAGGAAGTAGTTTCCTTTTAGTGAATGTATTAACTAAGCATTGATACTACTGACAATATTAATACAAGACAAATAAAGTTTTGCGATCCAGAATAGCCAAAATTAATGAGCACTACTACAACAAAAGACATCATTAACTATTGTTTCGAAAGTCATTTCTATATTTGCAGCATAGGGCATCCAGTCGAAAACTTTTAATACCACTTGTATATTCTTCATAATTCTGTCACCGAATGAATTTATTAATGCAGTCGCCAGCGTTGTGCCACAACTATAGCAAGATCTCTCCGTAAATAAATTGGACCATACCGCACAAGAGCGTAGAAGTCCAAACGCAATATTTTCTGAGAATTATTCTGTCGCGTTCGGTACAGACTATTAAAGGTAGGTTTAAGTAGAATCGGTTAACATTTTATTTCTGCTAAGACTTATTCGCAAGTGAAGTGTTGAACTTTTATCTTCAATCGAAGCAACAGTTTGCCACTTCCGAAGCTAGTTCTTCTGTTGAATTTCTCTCGCCGTACCTACATCTCAACTGCGAATGAAAAATTCTTTTCCTTCAAAACAGATGTTCTCAAATCAAATTTTTTTTTTTTTTTTGATATGTTGAATGGAGAATCAGATTTCTCAAAAGTACAAAATATTTACAGCAAATGCAAGTTCGACTTAACCATTAGCTGTTTTTTTTTTTGTACGCAAGTGTCAAAAGTACCACGAATTTTCGTCAAGCAATTAAAGGTAAGGAGGAAGGAGAAACAAAGTCTTGTTTGAAATCATATGTTAAACGCACAATCTCTATTAAAGTAGTGTGAAGAAGTAAAGAACAAGAAGAAGAACAAAAAAGTAAAGAAGTAAAAAAAGGACAGTTCAACGACATTTTTAACTTTATTAAAGCGAGGCATTCAAATAGGGTGTAAATATAAGCGTGGTCCTATCGCTCTATTTTATCTCATTTTTGCAAAATGTTATCCTTTTCGGCAGCACGCTAGGACTTAGACAATTACAATTATTTGTGCAAATTTTGTCATTTTTCCTGCTTCAATCCCAAACAAGTGATACATTTGTTTAGGAGCCTCAGGGCGGTTCAACATCATATAAAAGGTTTAGGAAGAGGCCTTCCATGGATTTAAATAAATCGGTATTTGACACAAGCTGGCACTCTTTGCTCTAGGACCGAAAATGATGTGGCAGTTGTGCAGTCAAATTATACGTACGAACTCTTGGCATCTAAATCCCCTTTTTAAAGTTTTTATTAACATTTTTTTCCTCTTTAGCGAAACGTATATGTGTGCCTTTCACCTAAGTAAAAAAATCATAAAATATCATCCTGTTTATTAGTGCACAACAATACCTAAAGTGATAAATGATAAACATTTACTTAGTATCATTTAGTTTATGGATAAACGACGTATAGTTAAATTGTACTAAAATGATGTAATGCAAAAAAAGTGTTCACTTAATAAATGAACCCAAAAAAGACGTTTAGTATTTGACAAATTATTTTAAAATTTTGAATTTACTTTTCGAGCGTGCATATTTCTCAGTTGATGTCTTAAATACTTTTTGGTAAACAATGAACTTTTTGGTGAACAGCTTTGTTCACCTTTAAGCGAATCCCTTTTTATGCTCAAATAAGCTGAAGTTATTTATTTGTTCAATTTTTCATTTACAGTTTCACTTCATTTCGTTTGTATTTTTGTATGTATTTTTAAAAACTCTGAAATATTTATTACGAACCTGAGCAATGTAAGCACCGGAAGTATTGCTACTCTACTTTCTGAAATTTAGGTGTTTGTTTAAGACAAGCATTTGAATTTGTGATCACAGAAATGCGGCTTATGTATTTCATTTGGCTTGCATTTCAAATAATATTCTTTTAAAAAGCGGAATAAATGTTAAAATAGATTTCACGAAACCAACAGCAGTAGGTTGCAATAAGAAGATTAAAAGTGACAGGTTGTGATTGCATGTTAAAGAAAAATTTATTTATTTATAAAAAATAAAATTCATAAAAACATTTGAAAAATTTCATTTAAAAATAATTATTTTATATTTTTTTGTTTGGTTTTAACAACTTATATCGATTTGTTTAGAGCTTTGGTGAGGTCTTTAATAGCCCCTACCAAGGCTTGTTGTACTGTTAGGTGATCTTCCCAAAATCTTCGTTCGCGTTCATCTCTTTGTTCAATACTTGCTCTCAGACTGTTTATAGCACTATACATTCTTTGTTTGGTATTGCTCTTATTACATGTGCGCTTTGTCTGTGATGAAATGTCACGTGTCTCGGGTGCGGTTTCATAGGTCTCTTGTTTAATGTTATGTGTTTTCGGTGCGATATCAAGCGTCTCTTGTGTGAAGTTATATATCCCTTGCTTTATGTCGTTTGATTTTGGCTCGATGCCATGTGTTTCTTGCGTTGTTTCCGTCATTTCCTTCATATCTCCGATATCTTGAACGCGCTATAATAGATAAAACAAATGCTTAATAAAGTTGAAAACAAAATATAAGTAACATCTTACCTTCGACGAAGTTTCCATCCTAATAGATGGAAGGCTTGAGAGCCCATCGGCAGCAATTGCCCCAAACGTCGCCAGAGCTCTTTCCTCAAACCTTGTCATTTTATTAAACTTTCTTAAGGGCTGACCGCCTTTACTTCTCAATAAAATTTTATTCTTTCGGACTCTCGACCGCAATTGATTGTTTAATGTCTGGAAAATAAAAATGACATCATAACAAAAAAATGCATTTGTGTATACTTACTTCTTTCCACTTTTGTGTATTCCTGGTCGGTCCTGTCAGATCGTTTAGATTCCCAGCAAGTTCCTCCCACAGTTCTTTCGTCTGGCGGGGATTTGCTGAACTTATCTTGTTTTGTAAAACTCCCGGATTTTTTTCAACATACGTCACGTAATATTCCAATTGCTCTTGGGTGCATCTTTGACAGCTGTTTGACTCTGGTGTGGTGTCGTTTACCTCTTGCTTTACGTAATTTTTTTCTGGTGAAATTGTTTCTTGCTTTGTGTACAGTGTTTCCTTCATACTCTTAACATTTTGAGCGCACTATATTGACAAACAAATGTATACTGGATATAAAACCAAAACAGCAGTAAAATATTACCTCTATTGGGCTTTTCACGTCCGTACATCGGACACTTGGCCGCCCCTTAATGGCAATCGCTCCAAATGCCGCCAAAGCCCGTTCCTCAAACATTGCCATTTTATTATAATTTCTCAGTTGTCTTCCCTCTATCGAGTTTAACGAAATTTTACCCTTGCGAGCCCGGGATCTTAGCTGATTTCTCCAATGCTTTAATGTCTGAAAAATAAAAATTATATAATTATAAAAAAAAAAACACATTTCTGTGTATATACCTCTTTCCACTTTTGTATACTTCTGGTAGGACCATTCATATCGTTTAAATGTTTAGTCAATTCTTCCCATAGTTTTTTCATCTGCTGCGGATTTGCTGAATTTACCTTGTTTTGTAAAAATCCTGGATATTTTTCAGCAAACGTTACATAACACTCCAATTGCTCCTGGGTGCATCTTTGGTAGCTTTTTTTTTTGTCTACGCACGCGCAAATTGATATGTTAGTTTTTAAGTTATAAGAATATATTAATAAGTTACTTTTAACTTGCTCCATTTTTTAGATTCTTTTTTTTTTGCTGACACCTCGATTTGTGAGTTTCAACCTTAAAAGTACCTTACAAGCCTTAGTCCGTTGTTGTGACCGATCACTATTCATGAGGGTTTGAGAAAGATTTTTCTTGTCATAGTTTTTGTGACCTTATATCAAATCTCGTATTGCATAGAAATAGTCACAATGAAAGTCTCCATTATCAATTCTATAACAAAACAGGGTTGCTAAGTTGTGCAAATTACCGCAAACTACCGCATTCATGTTAAAAGGCAAAGAAATTTTATCAAAGTTTACACTTGCAATTAATCTGCGAATTTATTTTACAGCACTTGAAACTGCGACGCTGTACTCATTGAAATTTTATAATTTATTTCCATAAATATTTGATAGGATCCATGATCCAAAGAAAAAGTTGGCTTAGTTCTGTAGTCAAGTTTTTGCTTTGCGGATAAAAACAATAGTGCCAGCCGTAAACAAAGAACGTAAGTCTTATTCTGCCGGTTCCGTATGATTTCTAAATCATCTTTACCGAATACTATATAGAGGACGAAAATTATACCACATGCATTAATCATCAGTTTCAAGAGCTGTACAACTCGTTGATTAATTGTAAGGATTTGTGACTATTCAATCTGTAAATTGCAAAATTTAACAACCCCGTTTTAACGCAAAATTGATTGACCAGAGTTTTATTGTGATTATTACTTGTATTGGTTCGTAAACAAAATTTGAAACAGGGTCACAAAAACTGTGACGAGAAAAAGTACTAGCAAGCCTTTATCAATAATGATCGGTCACAATACCAGATTACGTCTATAAAATAAGTTTAAGGTTGAGAACAACTAATTACAGTGTGAAAAAAAGAAAGAAAACGGTATTAAAATTGAAGCAAGTTAAAAGTAAGTTATCAATATATTTTTGTAATATAATAGCCATTATTTTATTTTGCGCATGCGTACATCACAAAAAACGGTTCCAAAGATGCACGCAATAGCAAGTGGAGTACTATTTAAACAGTCTCGTACATGGCCAATTTTTATACAAATACAAGTTCAAGTATTGAGAATTGTAAACAAATTCAGACGCTTATTCTCACATTTTTCGAATTATTGAGAATATAATACGCTTATTCTCGTATCTGGCCAATTTTTATACGCTTATTCTCGTACATGGCCAAATTTTTGTTATCAAATTTTTACCGTTGTATGTGTTGGAGTTTATAAGTCACAAGCGAAAAACGAAATTGTTATTTTTAAAAACGGAGGTGCTCTCGTTTTATGTTGTTTTGCGGACGTGCCGTTTGACCGATTTATACCCATTTTCAATACTAATCTGCGTGCCATGGCTTGGAATGTTTCTGCCGAATTTTCACCACAAACGGACTTGCTTAAATCAATTTAGAATTTGATGCTGATCAAATATGTATGTGCTTCAAACACACATATGTTCACATGTTGCAAACGGATGGACAAAGCAAATGTAATGTCCTGTTTTCATCGTTAGTTACAATCCGTTCGTTATCTTTAGCACTTTTCTTTGAATTATATCTGTGATCTTCGACGCTAATGCAGGTTTGACACTTGTATGTTACTTAATGAAACAGCAAAATACTATTAAAATGCGATATTCCAAATTGCATCTGTAGGTTAAACATAAGAAAGCGAGATGGACGGACGGATAAAGAGGCAAGCTTAAATCGATCCTGAAAGTGATTTTAAGTCAATCGGTCTAAATGTTGCAGACGTTGAAATGAATTTAATACAGCTTTGTCCAAGTGGTGTAGGGTATAATTAGTTCAAATCTACAAGTATATGCACTTGCATGGATATGTTTACTGCTGGCAATGGTGAAATATGTGTCTAAGGAATAAGTTATCTATGCAAATTTATTCAAATCACTTGTACGAATATATGTAAAAATGAACACCAAATATTCAAAAATATGCGAAAATCGAACGGCAGGTCTATAAAAATGGACAAAAGCCAGTTTAAGGGAAAATAAATGCTGTTTTTTCACACAATTCAATAAAAGATTGCAAATTTATTCAAATCACTTGTACGGATACATGTAAAAATTAACACCAAACATTCAAAAATATGCGAAAATCGATTGTAGACTAGCTTGCGCTTGTTTGTGCAGAGTATCGAATAGTACCAGCAGTAAAGCGCCATTTAGGGCGGAAGGTCTGAAATAGCAAAATACTATATATTACAAACATTGCTGAGAAAAAAAATTAATTATGAAATTAATGAAAAGTGACATGAGAATATATTATAAACATGTATTTTATATGTACCGTACGTTTTTTATTTACTAATATTAAAATACAATTTCACCTATTCGATGGTGCAACCAGTAAGTTTAAGTAAACATTACCAGTAGTTAAGACCTACACTAATTGGAAAAACAAATTTTTAGCCCTGTAACACAGTTGAGAAATCTACATAAGCCATTCAATTCAACATCATTAAATAGGGGCGTAATTTTTTATACTCTCAAGCATTGTTGAAATTTATGAAAACTGCAATAACTCCCTGAAAATCTTCAAATCTAGCGCAATATTTTTCAATTCTAAAAATGGACTTTTATTAACTTTTATAAAATATCTTTTCGGTGCTTAATAAGAAAACATCTCACACGAAGAGTATATTAAGTGTTTATGAATTAATGACAAATGACGGTTACGGTGACTATTAATCTAGTTTATAAATAAACATTGTTCTTTGGCAATAGCGCTTACGACAAAAACAATAGAGCTTGCGATAAAAATAATAGATCTTGCGACAAAAGAGTATATATATATTCATGTTCATGCAAAAGCTTCAATTCACATTTTGAAAGAATTCCAAAAATCCATTTGAAGCCATATTCGCAACCTTTAATTGCACGACATAAGCTTTGCTTTTTACTAATTCTTACAATTTTTTTTAAACGTGCTCATACCCTTCCATTTATGGTAGTTAATTTATAAAACCAAATCTAAATTTACAAATTTATAGAAATGCAAACAAATTTTGCAACGTTGCAAAATTTCGTAACGAATCAGATGAAAACGTATCTTTTGTCGGCTATTATAAAAATACTGTATAAAAAGAAGTACTGCGTGTTTGCAGTACGGTACAAAACACTTGCAAAGTGGTACCTTTTTTCTTCGGAAGGAAACCATTGACGCCAAACGAAGGTTGTAGTAAAATTAACATTTAATTTGCACTTAGAAAATATTGATTATTCAATTACCTTGAGAAAATCTCCAATTAAAGAAGTATAAAGTTCAAGTAAAAGATTAGAAAAATTATTTTCATTTTATATTATATAAATCTATATAAAAATAAAATATATATAAAAGAATGATTGAATGATTGCTTTTACTTTAAAATTCACATAAGGCATTAGTTTCTACAAACAGCTAATAACCAAACCAGTACGGTCTAAAAACAGCTAATAAACCAATACCCTCTAAAAACCTCTTAAATCCACACTTAGAATAAATCAAAAAACCGTTTATCGTTGTAACATCTAAAATATTTGTATAGTATTTTAGAAAAAAATAAAACAGTATCCGAGATCCGAGTAGTAGTAGTACCATGTGTACTTTGTTGCTTTTCTTGCAGTGGCTTACAATAGCTTTAATTATTACAATTTTTACCCTGAAGTAGGAAAAATTAACATAATTGGGTTTTCGGTGAATATTGATTGAATATTGATAGTACATCAGCAAGCATACACACAAAAGAATGCACACCCAATTTGTTGAATCTTGTTGAATCTTTGTTTTGCCGACGGCTTTGCATTTTAACAGAGTGTTTTGTCTGTTAAGTTGGACAAAATTCTTTTTGACGCTATCTTAGAATTTATTCTCTGGCTAAATTTATAATAATAATGATAATAATTTTACAAGTAAATCTAAAAGTAGAGCGCCATAATTTTTTTTTTTATTATCAAATTAAACAAAACAGTAGCTAAATTTTCTGTTATTTACAGAGCAAACGTAATACTCTATGCTAATTTACAGAAAGAACGTAATACTCTATGCTCTTTACAGAGCAAAGGTAACACTCTATGCTATTTACAGAAAGAACGTAATACTCTATGCTAATTTACAGAAAGGACGTAATACTCTATACTAATTTGCAAAGCCGTCGGCAAAAGTCCCCAATTTGTTCCAAATTCTCTGCTAATCTATAAAAACATTTGTTGAAATTCTTTATAAACAAACAAACAATTTGGCAATTTAACAACAAAAACAACAGTAGTAGTGAATAAGTAGTGAATAAAGCATATAAATAAAGAAAATAAAGTGAAAATAAATAAACCGTTTATATACAAGCCGTTTATAAAATTGCGGTTTTTCTTCACTTTTTTAACTTTAAATTAATTTACATTAATTTACACCTAAAGGTAAGCAAGCAAAACCAACGTTAAATTCTCTGCTAATTTACAGAAAGAACGTAATATTCTATGCTAATTACAGAAATGCTTTGTGTTAATTGCAAAGCCGTCGGCAAAAGTCCCCCATATTCATTAACAATAAACTCTAGAGCACAGGGCTGTTATTTTAGGTAAATCGATACAAAAAAAAAAGCAATTGTTAATAATAATTAGTATTTAATTGCTAAAAGTTAATAATTAGTATTTAATATTGGAAGTTTATTGTATTTATTGTATTGTATTTATTGTATTTATTGTATTATTGGACATTTAACAGATTGAATGGGGTTACCATATAACTTGTTGAGTTGGGCTTTTAACCATTTATTTCTTATAAGCGGCTCTGTGCTTTGCCTTTCAACAGGGAATTTAGCGAGGACTTTGTTTAAAAATTATGACGGTTTAATTCTAAGCTAACTTGTAAAATAAAATAAATAAATCATTAAAAATCATCTGCTCCAAAATTAAGTTTGCAATATTTGATGTATTCAATTAAAATTTCGCGTCAAAAAAGTGGAAGTTCCAGTTTTGTATGTGTTCAATTATCACAAACATTTATTATATATTGTTTTTGAAAACTGAGTTTAAAATTTTTTTTTTATAACGAGGTACGTAATATAATAAGAGAAGTAAATAATAAATTAAATTCATATATGTATACATATATAGATATTCTTACCTCTTAGCATAGAAACGATTTTTACACAAATACTTGAACAATATTAAAAATTGTAAACAAATTGGACTCTTATTCTCACATCTTTGGAATTATTGAGAATCATTTTCAGTTGAAGGCAAATTTTTATACGCTTACTCTCGCATGCACGCAATTTTTGCATAAGTACTTGAACAGTATTAAAAATTGACTAAAAATCTTTTAAAAGTGCATAAGACTTACTCGGAATCTTTTAAATTGTCATAAAATTGACTAAAAATCTTTTAAAAGTGCATAAAACTTACTCGGAATCTTTTAAAAAACTGATATAAAACTGAAATAAAACCGAAATAAAATTGGGAACGTATACATATCTGAAAATAAGAGTTTTATATTGACAACATGCTGCATAACAAATAATTTACCAAATTTCCATTGCAACTAGCAAAATCTAGCTTCACTACCATAGAATATATATATTTTATGGTACTATCTCATTTCAAAAGAAACTAAATTATAAAAATGACACATTAGTATTATAAGGACATTACAATCAACGCAAATCTGTTGAATAATATATAAATACATTAATATTATAATAAAAAAGATATATCCTTTATATTCGTTAACAATTTTCTTTAAAATATGTTCTTATCTTAATATAAACACAGTAAGCCCTTTGAATATGGCATTCTCATGAAACATCTGCACTGAAATTGTCCACTATTGGTATGAATACTGCGTAAATTCACAAAACTACTTCCTGTACTAGCACTGTTTTAACGTAATTCCTTTTGATATAATTTTTCACATAATATTGCAATGCGGCTTCTAAAACAAAGAGCAATTGTTGTTAATTAAGAGGTTTTTTTGCTCGACTGTAGTCGTAGCGGCAAATGACAAAAGGGAATAACGATAGTTATTAAAAAAAGCAGGTAAAAAATTATAGTGGACCACGACGTCCATGAAATACCATACATCATTCCGCTTAATACCATTATATAGGCGAAAATAAGCGCAAGGCGTATTTTTCAGTTCTATATCGCCGAAATCGTAAAAGATAGCTTCCCTTGTTTAGAATATAGTAATATGGAGAAATGGAAAGACTTTGCTTTAGTCCATGAAAATTGGTACAAACCAGAAGGCGATATATACTTTGGAACGACGGAAGACAAATACAATGATTGCAGAAGAAGGATGCTGTAGTCATAAGGAAAAGAATTTTCCATTAGATTTACTAAAAACCCTGTGAAGCGTAGCGTAAGAGATGTAATTGTAGAGCGCTTTGGTTCTTGGGAGAATATCGCTCCGACACATCTAAGAAAAAACACTGTGGATAAACTTATAACTGAAAATATGTTGGAAACTGAAATGCTATCCTGTGTCGAAGATCATATGTCATTGGAATGGAAATTTGAGTAAGATAATGATGCGAAACATTCATTCAATTTGATGAACGCGCGGTTCCTAGATCATATCTTTGATGTGATTAGATGGCCAAGAAAATATTCGAAAAGTATTATATAATATCCCAATAGAGATAAATGCAAAAATCGAAGCTGTTCTTGAAACGATTTTTAGTTTTAGTTGCAAGCTGTAGATTGAACAAAAGACTACACAACTGGCAAACGGACAGATAGGAACAAATTCTGAATAATAAAAGGTGGATCTATGCCAAGTCTTTCTAGGTGTTATATATCTTTCTTACACTGGCAAAAACAATTCGTTCCTCAGGAGAACCACTACGCTACTCCAAACAAGGATTTCTATGCATTTTATCATTTTATCATTATACAACAAAAAGAAAGCTAAAGTTACTTGGAATTAGCCGGTATTAAGCCGAGTGTCTCTATATGTATTCTGTACATGCTTTATAGGACTAATAGGTTTTTTAAACTTTTTAAACTTTTATTTAATGATTTTTATATTCATGTAAACATCGTTATCCGGATAATGATAATTTGTAGCTTTGAAAGCTATTCCAGATGGACTTGCACTTTCTTTCAAAAATATTTCTTGGCATTTGAATAATTGTAATCTTCGTAATGAATATTGATTTTTGGAGATGCGGCCTGATATTTGGGCCCCGAAGTACCGACAGCCAGGAATTTTCTTTTAACTACAGACGGTTTCGCTTTAAATTATCTTTCACACAAAAGGTTTCAAAATTGTTTTTTCTTTTTTTTGGTTTTGAAAATTCAATTTTTTTATAATAATTATTATTATTTTTTTTATAAAGAATGCGGCGAACACTTAACTTCTTTGCAGAGGTTGCAATCCCTTTCCCTTTCATGAGGTATGAAGAATTTCTAAAAACTATGCGTACGTACTAGTTGGATATTTATTATTTCTCGCTGCACGCCCTTTCATGGGCTTAAAAGAGTATTGAATAATTCTCTGATTTCTTAATCTGAAAATACTATCGTGAAACTATACACAAAAATACGAATTAGTATACGGAACGTGGTTTTTGAAAAGTTTGAGTTCTTTGTCAAAAAAACTGGATGTAGACTGATATGAGAAGTATCCAACCTCCCTAAACTGGCATTAGCTATCAATCTCAGCTTGAGAAGCAAAGCTCGTCCTAACAACTACGCATTAGAATGCCCTACCTTCTCGAAGTATTCATCAGACATTGCTCCTTCTCACTACTGCTTCCATTCGATGAATTTTCGTTTTCGTGTTTTCGAACAACGACGTTGATGTTGATTAAGAACATACACTGTAGACGTTATGAAATTTTTTATAAGTCTGCGAAGCTTTATCGTAGACCTATTATGTATATAGCTATTTTTTCAATATTTTATTTACATCGGTGTTGCCCGATATATTGACATGAACACCACCTACTGGGAACAAACTTCGGAGACCCTTTATAAGCCTTTGTTTTGATTGCTTATGGGTTCTCATATCAAAAGTAAAAAAAAAAAAGTCAAACAAACTCGTCATAAAGGATTTACTTTATATACGGAGGCTATTGAAAAACAAAATTTTATTTTTTCAGTTTTCAAGAACACTTGGTAAAATTATACATCAACCAAATCGTTATTAGAATAATTTTGTCGAGACCAACACCAACGATATGTTAATAACAAAACAAGTAAAGAAACCAACATTTTTAGCCGATACTGGATGTATGGAACAATAATTGTCTGATGAACAAGACGGGAATTATTCAATACTTAAAAGAATGCCTTCTAATCTTGATGACGTAGATTTAATAAAACTGGTTGAAAGCTACCCTGTATCTATGCGAAATATCAGGGGTTTGCTGGTAGAATAAGAAGTATGTCGGAAATTTTAATATGGGGAGATCAACATGACAGCTCGGTTTTCGAGTAAGCAGCGCTTAATAACTACCTCTTTATAATTATGTATTAATTATTTTCCTTTTTCCAGCTTTTTCCTAGAGAAAAATATGTTATCATACTTTTTGCATATAATGCGTCAAAAAAGTGGAGGTTCCAGGTTTGCATGTGTTCAATTATTACAAACTTTGAATATTCTCTTCGAAAATATACGTAATGAAACTTCATTATGTAGGTTGATGCTAACTTGGTGAAACATTATAATAATTATTAATAGCTTCCTATTTTATTCTTACATTATTTGTTAAGTAACAATCAAGTAAACTCAATAGTCGTGCATAAAGTTGACTTTTCTTTTTTTTTCCCGTTGACGGAAAAAGTTCGCCACCGCTGATTATAGGAAAATAATTAAGTGTAAACAAATGTGTGGACGCTTATTCTCGCATGGTTGTCATTTTTACAAATTATTGAAAAATATATACGCTTAATTCTCTAAAGCGCGCATAGATTATACGCTTATTCTCTCAAGCGCGAATAGATTATACAATTTTTAGAGAACATATACAAAATCCAAATCAGATTAAACTATATCTAATCATAATTTTAAGCATTCATTTTACAAGTTACCGCTACTACCTCAGAAAGACAGACAGAAAACAAATATATGTAAATTCAATTATCTACAACAGATTTTTCTTAGCTATTCATTAAATTTCAGAGCAGTCAGGCGTTGCCCCAAATCAAATGAACCAAAGCAATGTTTTATGTGCTCTCATCTTTGCCACCTAATTTTCGGTTTTCTTTTATTATATATTTATCTGCAAGTTTTATAATTCGTTTTGTTTCTCCAATTGGAATTTTCGTGTTTACCTTTTTTGACATTTCGAGTAGACAGCAAAAGTTAATATTTCTTTGGTTTCTATCTCTTGCTCTCTCTTGTGTTTTGTTTGTTTTATTTCATGTTAGTAGTGTTTTTTTTCTTTCACATGTACATGTTTCTATCAGTACTTTCTTCAATTAAGAGGTCAAAGTACGCTCTTCGCCACAAGCGGAAATATTCGCTTACTCGCAAATTAATTTGAAAACTATGGAAAATTACTCTCTTAGGTTGTGAAATTCGAAGTTCGCTCATTTACTTACGCTCTAAAGTTGTGAAATTCAAAGTTCGCTCATTCACTTACTCTCTAAAGTTCCAAAAAATTAGAATCTTCTATTATTTAGTGTAATAATTCCGTCTCTGTTCTGCATACGTATTCGAAATGGAAGTTCTATTACAAAAGTTCTTTTTACATATTTCTTGTTTATGCATTTTTAGATGCTCTATAATTCTTAATTGAATTGTAAAAATATAGATATAAGATAATGAATTTTTTACTATGATATCAAGAGTACTTCTTCGCTGCGTTAAAATCGAAGAAATCAACTTTTTGGAAGTTGGCAGAGTGCTCTGAGATTGTAATGGTTGATATACGTATTAGAAATAAAAATACCTGTAGAATCAAACCGCTGATTATACTAATGCAATGCATCTTTTAATGTTAACGATAATTATAGTGTCTAAATAATTTTTAACTTTTTTTTAATTTTATATCTGCTCCTTGTGTTGTGTATTGTTTCAGGTATTTCATATTTTTATTTTTACATTTATTTTGCTTTTATTGCTGGGTTTTGTTGACTTTGTTGTAAAATTTCAGCAAAAGCCGGTGGCGATTCTTTTTATTTCTCAACCGGCATATTCATGTCTTCGCAACTTTGAAGAGTGGTGAAATCTGTTCATGATATCTTTCTTTGCAAGATTCATGGAGCATTCAACTATTAATATGCTAACCCTTATGCACATATGCTGATTATATGTTTGTTTGATTGCGTTAGAACACTCAATTTTGTTCTACCTCTATAGTTATAATACAAAAATACGATTTTGAGAGAAGGAAGGAATATTTCAATCTGGTGAAAATGAACAAATGACACGAAAGGCCACATAATGTAAAATTATAAGAGAACGTAACATAATCATAAAAATTAGGACCATATATAAGTGTTTAGCTAAGATATATCGGAGGTAGATATATACTATACTTACGTAAATATACATATGGAGACTTTTTGAAAAATTTTTGGATGTAGAAATAAATTGTAAAAATCAATTTAAGAAAAACAAGATGCCAAACGACGCGCCTCATCAATCAATGACCGCTTAGCAGACAATCCATACTAAAGAAATTCAATAGAGCGGAGCATTCGCACCTGGTCGATGTACGCTTGAATAATCGTACGTCGTTAAGGAGAAGGAGATGTGTATACAGCTGATCCAATTCTTTGCGCATTGGTTGTAGGACTAAAACAAGCTTCAAGTTATGTTCCTTTATGAATTTCAAAACAAATTTTGTAAACATTGCTTTTGTCAATAAAGTGGAAAAACTATATAAAATGAATTATATTATATAATAATTACATTAATTATATCCAGGCCGCGTTGTCTACAGTATTTTAAAATTAACCCACTTTTAATGAGATGATATATCTTCATTTGAGGAATATACAGAATAGTCCGCCTTATGGTAAGTCAGCATAAAACTTCGAAAAAGCGAAAAAAAAATTGAATCACTTGTAACTTTCAAAAATTGAATCACTTTAACGTTGGGTGGCTGATTTTTCCATTTTTACACGTAAGGGATAGAGTGTTGCAAAGTAAATTCGTAAATTATTAGCCTTCTAACTTTTACACTTTCCGAGTAATGGACAAAAACCCATAAATTTTTGTTAAGAAAAACACAGTTGCTTTCAGTTTATGCTCCACGGCGGACTTCTGCTCTGACCAAATTGGCTCACTTTCAATACAAAGCTGCGTGCAAAAGCTCCAAATGTTTTTACCAAATTTGAAGTCGATTTATTCATTTTTGCGACCAGGAGAGCACCACACAGGACATCTAGACGAACAGATATGGCTTAATAAATTAAGAATTTCACGATGATCAAGAATATATGTATTTTAAATAAATTGCATTATTTTTCTATTTTATACAAATTTAATAAATAAGTATTACAAATTGCCGATATTTGCCGATACAAATTTTATGGAACAACAAATATAATAATAACAACAACACATTGACTACGAGTGGTAAATTTTTTCTTTTGGACTTATTCTTACTTTTCTCAACACTACTATATTCTATTCAAAGTTAAACTCGCAATTATTAACGTAGTTTCGCTTAATTGCAGGAAAATAATAAAAATTTGTTAATTTTATTTTTACTTTCAAGGGTAGTAAAAAATTCATTTCTCGAAGCTGGATATATGTCAAATCTATATAAATATATTATATTCGGCTGCACTGTTACTGCGTACAAAAGTTTTTCCCGTTGTCTATTTTTCATAGCATCTAAAGGCGTGACATAGCCGGGTCCATGACAAATAGAGCAATTAGGTAGCAATCCAACTGCAGCTAGATATAACAATTTTCAACGCAATCAATTCCCTAGAAACATCAACAACACATTCCACAGAAACAGCAACTATACAAACAAAAGACCAGGGAAACGTATCATCGCAGGTGATGGAAAATACTATCACCCATGCGTAAAGAAGGAATTCCACATTTTCAACACATCAAACAGACATACCCATTTAATCAGACAACAATATACCTATAAGTTTGCTAATCGATATAGGAACGGATATCCGACTAATTAAAATAAATGTATTGAATAACGTTAATACAATTAGGAAGATCAATATTTACAAATTAACTGGCATAGCATCAAAAACTGTAGAAACCGCGCTAATAAATTCATATACAGTACAAACCTGCTCACATAACTTCCACATTGTAGAACCATCCTTCCACATATCAAGAGACGAATTAGTAGGGAGGGACTTTTTACAAAAATACCTGTGCAAAATAGGCTATGAGACATTAACCACAGAATTATACAATGAAACCATTGTTTTACCTATGCAAACCAACCACCCAATGACTATTACAACACCACCCAGAAGAGAAATTATACATCCACTAAAATTAAACTTGAAAGAAGATCTAGTAATTTGAAATAAATAATTGCAACAAGCTATATGTTTAACAAATTCAATTGTACTAGCCAATGGTGCTATACTCATTAAAATATTGAATACTATAGCAAAAACAATAACTATAGAAATAGTAAAAATACAAACAAATCCTCTAAAAATTGACAATATAGTCCATACTAATAGCAACAGAAACTACACCAACAATCGACTTCATATGCTTCTACAAATAATAAACATTAACCAAGAAGACGAGAAAGCTAAAGAAACGCTAACCAATATGTTCAACTTTCTATTTCAAGACATTGTCCACCGCGAAGGAGAAAAATTAACAGCTAACAATTTCTATACACAAAAATTATCAATAACTGACAAAACCCCAGTATACGTAAGAAATTTCAGACTAGCTCAATCTCAAACTCAGTGTACAAAGTACAGAAATTAATCGATAAAGACATTGTAGAACCTTCCATAAGCCCTTACAACGCACAGTACCGAAAAAATACTTCTTGTACCAAAAAAAATTCGGTGATTCTAAGAAATGGAGACTTGTAGTGGACTTTAGAAGATTAAACGTTAAATTAGTATATGACCAATTTTCTCTATTCAGACTAGAGGATGTACTTGACAAACTAGATAGAGCAACATATTTCTCCACAATAGATACGACAAGTTTTTTCCACCAAATTGAACTAGACAAAAATATCCGATCTTTAACTGCCTTTTCCAAAGGACAGTGTCGTCTAAAATGACGAAATGAGAAAGTGAACTTATCTGATTACGACGTTGATACAATTCACAAAAAAGATTCATGCAATATAAACACGAACGCATTATCACAAATAAAAATAAATTCTGACTCTTTAAAAGAAATAATACCTAAAAGAATAAACGCAGTAACAAGATGGCAAAAATCAAAGGAAAATAATAATGAAACTGAAAATAGCTAGCATAGCATACCCCGATGAAAATTTGATCAACTTTACCTATGGAATTAGATATCTACTTCTGATGTCAACAATTAAAAAAAAATTAAATTTGATGTTATCAAAATACTTAAAAGTAAAAAGAAAATGGACATAAAATAGAAGAAAAGCATATATATAGGAAATGGAATTTAAAAACAAAAATGTCATGTTTCAACAAAATAAAGCTTACAATGAGCAATTACAAATAATCTCATATAAAGCCCATTAGAGAATCTTAGACAAACTTAAGCATTATGTCCGGAACAACGTGAATAAAATGATAAAAAATTTTGTGAACGGCTGTACGATGTGTTTAGCGAACAAACAAGCAGTGCACACCAAGGAAAAACAACAAATTACAAATAAACCAAACATAAGTTTTGAAATAATATCAATTGACACTGGTCGGTCCATATGGTGCAGTGCGAATTGACATAATTTATTATAGCTTATCCCATTCCAAGAAAGGGTGCTAAAACAATAGCGGCAATAATTGGTGAAAAATTTATCCTAAAATTTGCGACTTCAAAATCTTAAAATCTGATAGAGGAAATTAAGTTCACCAACGAAATCCTAAATAACATATGTAAATTATTAAACGTGTGGCCCATCTCATAGGAATTGCATTTTTTCTTTTTTTTTTTTAACACTTCATCTGGTAATATTAAACCTTTGATATTTCTTATAATTATTTTATTGCTAGTTTTCTGTGGTTATTTCACTTTTATATTTATTTATATAAAAATATGTTGTCTTTTATTTTAGGTGTTGGCACATGAATTTGAGGACTGAGTAAACACAGCTGGGATTTGTTGATTTTTGGCATATTGCAATTGTCAGACCTCTATTTTTCTCAGTTTATCTATTCCTTCTTGTATCGTGCATAGATGATTCGAAATTTGTCTTAAAATGTTTGACATGATGCAATGGTAGATTCATTTATAAGTAGCTTTGGAACTATGGTTTTGTAGCAACTAATTTTTTTTGCTCAAGTAATCTACAATTTATGATGAAGTATTTTTAATGTCGAATTGAGCTCTATGACTATCATCATTTTCGCGGAGCTTTGCCTTGTATTGATATCATCCGACATACAAGTTACCCCATTTGATGGATTGGGACATGAGGTACTAGAAGAAAAAATCAGGGAATTTAAGTTTACAAAATCCAGTATTAGTCATGTTTCAGAAATACTAGAGGAGAAAGAAGTACTTGAACAAAGCAGAGCAGTAACTTATTATAATTGTTCACAAAACAGTAATAGTTCGAAGACTTCTATCTTGTTATCGTTGTGGGACTCTAAATCTATAAAACCTAGTTTTTTTTAAATGTAAAAGACTTTGAAAAAATCTGTCTGGAAGCGCTATGAGACGTCCGACGCAAAGTCAGCGTTTAATACAACCTGATCTAATAATACAAGCATTTCACTCTAATGACTCCTTCTGCCAGATTTTTTCGAGTGTCATTCTAGTGACTTGCTATTAAAATCCCCTCCTACTATTACTGGTGAGAAAATATCCTTTATGGTGAAATGCACCATTTCAAAAACACCTCTACGCGCTAAGAAAGCACATTGATCCCTCTCTCCCCTATGTTGTTGTGTAGGTTTGTAAGGAGTTATGTTTGTATGTTGGTTTGTTTGCTTTATGTGCTTACATGTATGTGTGTAAATATATATGTTTGTACGTCTGCGAATCCCAAAAGAATGAAAGAATTCTGTTTTTTCCAATGGCGGTAACTTCCTTTCAGCTTTTTTGTCCTTGTTACGCACGGAATCGATTGAGCACTTTAACTTCTCGTGCACTTTTGCCACATATTTGGTTTATCACATAAACTTTCAATTATTTAGGTTTTTTCTTACCGTAATCGACGTAAAAAGCACAAAACATTCAAAACCATAACCACGCGCTGAAAATTCATCACGGTGCGCAATCGTATGGATGTCTTTCTTTTTGCTCTGCAAGCTGGAGGTAGAAATCTTCTAAAAATATTTCTGGTCCGCACAAGCAGCAAGACCGATTCGCCCCCCACACACACCCTCAGCGGCGCTACTGTTAGGCACTACTTCGCAGAGACTGTTTGCAATTAGCGCGCTTTTTACGGTGGCACCTCAGTGAAACACACTATTGGCTTTTACTACTCTTTGCTCTCCATCTCACCACTTTGGCGAGCTGTCGTGCCTGAACGTGCACTGAACGTACTTCCTGGTAGTAGCCACGACCAGTCAGACGCTAGCAGAAATGATGCCGTATGGTTTTTCGGCCCATCGCGATATGATTGATATAAGATCACACGTCCATTCTGCTTTCCCATCGCGAATGACAGATCCTTCTCCCTCAAGGGTAAATAGAAGCATTTAACAATATTTGCTGATTTAAACCTTGACGGACGTAAGACAATTTTTGACAATTTTTGTCTCACAATCCTGGAGGAATTGCCCGCATTGGTCCAATTTTCGTGAACATGGCAACAGAATACATGTCATCACATGCAATAAGAAACTGGAAAATATGAATACTATGGCAAGAATTTGGACCATCTTTTATTTAAGGAGTTGTGAAAAAATGTGTTGAAAAAGTAAACTAAAAGGAATCTACCTGTTTTTGAAATTGAATGAATATTTTTAAAACAAAGATCGACTTTCTGTCAATTATGACATTTTGTACAGTTCTAACAGCATGCCTTTGAATTTAAAGTTTGCACAGTGAGAGTATGAGAGTAATCTATTTCATCAAGTCTAATGCTGTCAGATATGACAATCTCAGCATAAAACTCGTGAAGTTACTACTGCTAAACGTACTCTTGTCTATCACTAATTTATTCAACTATTTGCACTTGTCTTGAGAGTCGGAAAATCGCTATCATGTCTTCGGTTGCAAAAAATAACGAACTTGCTGATATTGGAGACTTTCGGTCCACAAGTATTTTATCGGCCTAATCGAAAATTTTTGAACAGCTTGTTGTGGCTTAGACAGGGTGATTACACGTTGTATTATAGATTAGACGGAGGTAACCGCATTAATTATATAACTATGAGCAGTGATAACTTTTTAAGAAAGTTACGGCTGTCGTGTTATCATATACCTAGTGTCATTACGGTAAAACAAGATGCGTTATAGTCTCTCTCTTCTCTTACAACGCAAATTTGGCAAGCTTGATTAGACCCCGAAAAAGCCAGTTACGTGTAGTATAAATAAGCGTGCTATATATATGTACAATAAGAGGAAATATGACCGCATATCTCATTGAGAAATCTAGAAAAAGATTTGGTTTCGTACTTAAATGTATGTTATATTATCTTTGTTCATAAAATTATTTATTCGCAAGAGCCCAAGTGTGTCTATGACAAGCTCCAGTTTTTTAGATCTAAAAGAACTATGTATATGAAAGTTAGCTTAAGTTTCCGTTTTTTTTTAAATTGTTGTTGTCTCTTTTCATCTTTTGTATTCTTACAAGTGTCGACGCAGACATTGCTGCAATTTATTTTATTCTTATTTATTTATTTTACCCATTTATGTACGAAATTCAACGAAAGAAAATTACAGTCGAATTAGTGCATCTCAAGAGAAAATCCTATATTAGTTGTTTTAAAAAGTAGTACACAATAAAAAGGAAGATAAAAAGAAGAACAATAATAAGAAAGCAATTTAAAAATAAATTAAAAAGCTAAAAACAATAATTGATGTATAAATATATATATTGTTACGGAAATCCCAAATCTAGTCATTTTCTACGACCAAATGTACACTTGCGACGCGTCATGCAGCTGCAGACCGATGAAAGCGATTAGCGGAAAAGCAGACAGGCGCGTCAGGCAGCTGCAGGCCGATGAAAATGGTTACCAACAAAAGCAGGTTAACGAATTAAAAATCAAGTCATAAAATTAGGTGCTAGTAGTATGATGGCAAAAATGTATATCAATAGAATAATTGTGAAAGACAGTAGAGTAGAAAGATAACATTCGAGCTAAGCAGTCGAAAGTATTGCCAAAAATAAATTGTAAATAATCCTACATTTAAAGATATATAATTGTAAATAAAATAACTTTGAAGTGTATTTCTCTTGAACAATATTTTTGCGATCCAGTGATACGGACTGTATCTTGATAAAGCGAATTTCATAACAATATAAAAAGGGAGAAAAAAATCAATAAATAAAAAGAAGCATGCTAGCAGAGCTAGCATAGAAGCACACCCGCAATAAGAACAGATCCAGCTTGGAAGTGAACCCCTGAACCATTGCAAACATGCATAAGCTTGGCAGCCGACACGTTAACAACGCAACATTATTTTAAATAAAAAAATGAGATATTAAGAATGAATTGTTAGTTTAAGTACGAGATAGGTAAATCGCGCATATTAAGCAAAGTTGCTTTAATAGACTTTAAAGAGTCTCATAATGAGAGTAAGTGATAGACATCATTTAAGTTTCTGCAAACAACTCTGCGCGCGTTAAACAGTTCGTAATTATATTTACACTGACTAAGCTTAATCAAGATAAAGTGCCTAGAGAAGCGATTAGGGACATTAAAGCTTATCTGACCAAGTAATGCGGGCGAGTCAATAGTACAATTTATTACTTTGTTTAAGAAGAAAACCCTAAGAACAAATTTACGTTTCTCAAGTGACGGTGAGAATAATAGAAGCAACCTATATTAATTTATTATTATTTTATTTTTTTTTATTTTTCCTCCTTCCAAGCACAATTCTTGAATAGATTCTTTTGTCTTGGAACATAAGGAGATTAAAAGATTGTACTAGTGCATCAACTGCTTAAAACACAGCAAAGAATGATAATTTTGTAAAACTGACCGGTGTCGTTCGCTGCCCAGCGAAGCGTCATTCATTGTTGATTACTTCAATGTCAGATGCAATCGTGCTAACTCTAACATGTTTTCAGCTTAGTATTATCGTTAACACAAGAGTTAGGATATACAAAAAAACATGTGTTTTGCAGTTCTTTTATTTCACAAGCTAGCCCATATAGACATTTCAATTGGCAGTGGTCTTTCGGAACGATATGTGTTGACCAAATTCGATTTGTTAAAATTTACCTACGTTACAAGAAACCCTGCTCGTACTAAACGCTGCATATTCTCGGGCTAACGTTTTCCAGCAAATATCGTTGGAAAGCACACTGTCTTCGTTTCAAAAATTCTATTTTAACAAGCGTGAATTTCATACAGTACGTTGCTTGGAACAGCCATGCGCACATTAACACTATCGCTTATTTTACCAAAATGCTTGTGTTAAGCAAGATTGACTATGCTCTGATAATTTATGGGAATAGCTGCAAATCTAATATCAGCATCCTTACAGCGGTTTATCGCCAAGCCGTCAGAGCAAGTTGTTATGCTTTTCGGACGTCCATAAATAATATTATAATTGAAACTGGTCTCCCAACTTTAGAAAAT